>NC_090375.1:5974664-6135544 GCF_036365525.1 Heterodontus francisci | reverse complement strand
GGTCACTGACCTGAAACGTTAATTTTGCTTCTCTCTGCACAGATGCTGCCAGACCTGCTGAGTATTTCCAGCACTTTTTGTTTTTATTTATTAAAGCCATAAGTTCCATATGCCTTCTTCACTCTATCTATCTGTCCTGCCACTTTCAGGGATCTGTGGACATGCACTCCAAGGTCTCTCACTTCTTCTACCCCTCTCAATATCCTCCCGTTTATTGTGTATTCCCTCGCTTTATTTGCCCTCCCCAAATGCATTACCTCACACTTCTCGGGATTGAATTCCATTTGCCACTTTTCCGCCCACTCAACCAAATCATTGATATCTTTCTGGAGTCTGCAGCTATCCTCTTCACTATCAGCTACACAGCCAATTTTTCTGTCATCAGCAAATTTCCCAATCATGCCTCCCACATTTAAGACCAAATCATTAATATATACCACAGACAGCAAGGGACCCAACACTGAGCCCTGTGGAACGCCACTGGAAACAGCTTTCCATTCACAAAAACATCCGTCTACTACTACCCTTTGTTTCTGTTCCGAAGCCAATTCTGGATTCAACCTGCCACATTCCCCTGTATCCCATGGGCTTTCATTTTACTGATCAGTCTGCCATGTGGGACCTTGTCAAATGCCTTACTAAAGTCCATGTAGACCACATCCACTGCATTACCCTCATCAATCCTTCTTGTTACTTCCTCAAAAAACTCAATTAAGTTAGTAAGACATGAACTTCCCTTAACAAATCCATGCTGACTATCCCTGATTAATCTGTGCCTTTCTAAGTGGCAGTTTATCCTTTCCCTCAAAATTGATTGTAACAATGTACCCATCAGCGAGGTCAGACTGACCGGCCTATAATTATTTGGCCTATCCCTCGCACCCTTTTTAAACAATGGTACAACATTCGCAGACCTCCAATCATCTGGTACCTCACCTGTACCTGGTGAGGATTTGAAGATGATCCTCAGAGCATCCGCTACTTCCTCCTGGCTTCCAGTTGGTGAAAACAGCCAATAGAGCAGTCACCATCAGCATCCTCTTCCATCTCTGGGAACTTCCTGAGAATTAAATGTAAGAATTAGAGAAACTGATGCTTTATTTCTCCTGAAAAGCCTGCCAGAAACCCCTGTTGTCGCATTTCTCTTGGAAAGCCTGCCAAACTGATCTTCAGCGTCGCCTGAGAAGAACTGTTCTAGAGAGGTCCCAGCGACAGCCGTCTTCGCGTATTTGGGACGCTGAAGCAAAAAGGGACACCTGACATCTTTCCAACTGTCTTTTTTTTCAAGAATTAGCAAGTATTTGGCCCGAGTATTCTTTTTTGTTTTTTTTTGTAACAGAGCTCTGAAGAGAAAATCTCTTCCTTTGGTTAACCAGTTTGTGTGTGTGTGTGAGGGGCTAAGGTAAAAGGGAACTTTCATATTTCATTCTGTGTGTTTTATTATATTGTTTATTATAGAAACCTGGTTGATGTATTTTATTCTGGGATAAAAATAGAGTCTATGATTGACCATATCGGTGACTGTGTAAACATTTCAATATATGTTTGTGACCTGTGCAGAAGTGGAACTAGAAAAACAGTGTACTCCTCCCGCCTAGGTCATAACACTGTGAGCCTCACTCTGCTCTTGTTTTACAGAATTTCCACCGAGCTGCTTACCTGGCAGACGATCGGAATGATTTGCTGAGTGCAATTAATGAGTTTCTGGACAGCAGTATAGTGATTCCTCCCTCTGACGTTCCTGGGGAGGAGTTGCTGCTGTCGGTTGCTCAGTTCCAGCGCAAGATGCTGAAGAAGAGGCAGGCGAAAGAGGACAAGGTGCTGGCCAAGGAGATTAAGAATCAGGAAGAGCGAGGTAGGCCTCTGATGAAATCCATCAACTGGACCACTGAATGCAAGTGCAGGGCATTAGTCTCATTGAATTTTCTCCCAATTTTCTCCTTGCCTGTGATTGAGACATGGATTCCTCACTGGGATCCCGGTACTGTCAGTACATCACTGGGGTCTCCCTACCACACTGTTCAGTACTCCACGACCTTTCTAATCTCCTCTGTCATCCCAGGCTTGACTCCTGCTTGGATAAGCCTACAGCTTCTCTTTGTGCCTATCTCGGTATTCTCCAAAGGACCAATGGAGGCACTCATCGCGGCATCCTTATCAGCAGCAATCACAACTGACCCATCTTACTCTCTCGCCAACCTTCCTGCTTAGTGTATCCATTGCATCCCATTTACCCATCCCTCTGACCACATGGACTCTGCCAGCAGTATGCAATCAACGCCCCTATCCACAGTTCCCTCCACAATGTTCATTCACTTGTGAACATGGCCCGTGCTATCTGTGAGCTTCCATTGGAAGCTCCTGAAGAGTGAGTGTGTGTAGATATTGAAGAATGACAGGGTCCTGTGATGCCTTCCATGGAGAAATAGCCTGCCTCCGCTCACTATCTTGGATGAAACATGTAGTGACCAGTTGGGCAGGTAGCCGAGGGTGGGCTGGCAAACCGTAGCCTGCCGAGTGGGTGAGGAGGTTAAGATGGGGAACCATTCAAGAAAGGAGGGACAGAGAAAATGGGGAACTACAGGCCAGTTAGCCTGACATCAGTCATCAGGAAAGTGCTGGAATTTATTATGAAGGAAGTCTTAGCAATGCATTTTGAAAACCGTGCTATGATCAGACAAAGTAAACAGTATGATTAGGACAAGTCATCATGGTTTTACTAAAGGAAAATTCTGTTTGACAAATTTATTGGAGTTTTTTGAGGGTGTAACTAGTAGGATAGATAAAGGAGAACCAGTAGATGTAGTATACCTGGATTTCCAAAAGGCATTCGATAAGGTGCCACACAAAAGGTTAATACGCAAGGTTCATGGAGTTGGGGGTGATTTATTAGCATGGATAGAGGATTGGTTAATGGACAGGAACAAGCGAATAGGGATAAATGGGGCATTTTCAAGTTGGCAGGCAGTGAATCGTGGCGTGCAGCAAGGATCAGTGTTGGGGCCTCAGCTGTTTACAATCTGTTACTGACATAGACGAAGAGACAATGGAATCAAGGGTTATCGGGGGTAGATGGATGATCTTATTGAATGGCGGAGCAGGCTCGAGGGACCAAATGGCCTACTTCTGCTCCTAATTCGTATGTTCGTATGATAGAGAGCAATGTATCTAAGTTTGCTGACGATACAAAGTTAGGTGGGAATATAAGCTGTGAGGAGGACACAGAGAGGCTGCAAAGAGATATAGACAGGTTAAGTGACTGGGCAACAAGATGACAGATGTAGGGAAGTGTGAAGTTATTCACTTTGGTCGTAAGAATAGAAAAGCAGAATTTTTTTTTTAAAAGGCGTGAAACTTGGAAATGTTGATGTTCAGAGAGACTTGGGTGTAAAAGAACAAAGAACATTGAAAATTACAGCACAAGAACAGGACCTTCGGCCCTCCGAGCTCTGCGCCGATCCAGATCCTCTATCTAAACATGTCGCCTATTTTCTAAGGGTCTGTATCTCTTTGCTTCCTGCCCATTCATTTATCTGTCTAGATACATCTTAAAAGACGCTATCGTGCCCCCGTCTACCACCTCCGCTGGCAACGCGTTCCAGGCACCCACCCTCTGCGTAAAGAACTTTCCACGCATCTCCCCCCTAAACTTTTCCCCTCTCACTTTGAACTCGTGACCCCCAGTAATTGAATCCCCCACTCTGGGAAAAAGCTTCTTGCTATCCACCCTGTCTATACCTCTCATGATTTTGTACACCTCAATCAGGTCCCCCCTCAACCTCCGTCTTTCTAATGAAAATAATCCTAATCTACTCAACCTCTCTTCATAGCTAGCGTCCTCCATACCAGGCAACATCCTGGTGAACCTCTTCTGCACCCTCTCCAAAGCATCTACATCCTTTTGGTAATGTGGCGACCAGAACTGCACGCAGTATTCCAAATGTGGCCGAACCAAAGTCCTATACAACTGTAACATGACCTGCCAACTCTTGTACTCAATACCCCGTCCGATGAAGGAAAGCATGCCGTATGCCTTCTTGACCACTCTATTGACCTGCGTTGCCACCTTCAGGGAACAATGGACCTGAACACCCAAATCTCTCTGTACATCAATTTTCCCCAGGACTTTTCCATTTACTGTATAGTTCACTCTTGAATTGGATCTTCCAAAATGCATCACCTCGCATTTGCCCTGATTGAACTCCATCTGCCATTTCTCTGCCCAACTCTCCAATCTATCTATATTCTGCTGTATTCTCTGACAGTCCCCTTCACTATCTGCTACTCCACCAATCTTAGTGTCGTCTGCAAACTTGCTAATCAGACCACCTATACTTTCCTCCAAATCATTTATGTATATCACAAACAACAGTGGTCCCAGCACGGATCCCTGTGGAACACCACTGGTCACACGTCTCCATTTTGAGAAACTCCCTTCCACTGCTACTCTCTGTCTCCTGTTGCCCAGCCAGTTCTTTATCCATCTAGCTAGTACACCCTGGACCCCATGCGACTTCACTTTCTCCATCAGCCTACCATGGGGAACCTTATCAAACGCCTTCCTGAAGTCCATGTATACGACATCTACAGCCCTTCCCTCATCAATCAACTTTGTCACTTCCTCAAAGAATTCTATTAAGTTGGTAAGACATGACCTTCCCTGCACAAAACCATGTTGCCTATCACTGATAAGCCCATTTTCTTCCAAATGGGAATAGATCCTTTCCCTCAGTATCTTCTCCAGCAGCTTCCCTACCACTGACGTCAGGCTCACCGGTCTATAATTACCTGGATTATCCCTGCTACCCTTCTTAAACAAGGGGACAACATTAGCAATTCTCCAGTCCTCCGGGACCTCACCCGTGTTTAAGGATGCTGCAAAGATATCTGTTAAGGCCCCAGCTATTTCCTCTCTCGCTTCCCACAGTAACCTGGGATAGATCCCATCCGGACCTGGGGACTTGTCCACCTTAATGCCTTTTAGAATACCCAACACTTCCTCCCTCCTTACATGGAACACAGAAAGTTAGCATGCAAGTACAGCAAGCAATTAGGAAAGCAAATGGCATGTTGGCCTTTATTGCAAGGGATATGGAGTATAAGAATAAGGAAGTTTTGCTAAAATTGCACAGGCTTTGGTGAGACCACACTGGGAATACTGTGTGCAGTTTTGGTCTCCATATTTAAGAAAGGATATACTTGCATTGGAGGTGGTACAGCGAAGGTTCACTAGATTGGTCCCTGGGATGACCTGGTATTGTGCAATGAGATAGTATTAATTGATAACCTCATAGTCAAGGCGCCACTCGGTAGCAATGATCATAATATGATTGATTGAATTTTACCTTCAGTTTGAGGGAGAGAAGAGTGAGTCCAAGACTAGTATTTTAAACTTAAATAAGGGTAATTATGAGGGCATGAAAGCAGAGCTAGCTAAAGTGAACTGGCAAATTAGGTTAAGGGATAGGTCAATAGAGATGCAGTGGCAGACATTTAAGGTGATATTTCAGAATCCACAGAATAGATACATTCCAACTGGAAAGAAAAATTCCATGGGGTGGACCGACCATCCGTGGTTAATTTAAAAAGTTAAAGATAGTATCAAACTTAAAGAAAAAGCATATACTTGTGCAAGGATTGGGTGGCAGGTCAGAAGATTGGAGCAAATAGTTTTTAAAAGTGACCGTTGGTCCTATAGAAAGTAAGTCTGGGGAATGAATAATGGAAAATAACGAGATGGCAAATGAATTGAACAGGTATTTTGCACCAATCTTCACTGTAGAGGATACAAGTAACATCCCAGAAATAGCTGTAAATCAAGAGATGGAAGGGAGGGTGGAACTCAAAATTACAATCACCAGGGAAGTGGTACTGAGCAATTGGTCGGAACTGTGGGTTCTGCTGGACTTCATCCAAGAAGTGGCTAGTGAGATAGCTGATGCGTTAGTTTTAATTTTCCAGAATTCCCTAGATTCAGGGAAGGTTCCATTAGATTGGAAAATAGCCAATGTAACTCCTTTATTCAAAAAGGGAGGGAGACAGAAAACACAAAACTACAGGCCAGTTAGCTTAACATCTGTCTTAGGGAAAATGTTGGAAGCTATTATTAATGACTTTATAGCAGTGAATTTAGAAAAATTCACAGTAATCAGACAGAGTCAGCATGGTTTTGTGAAAGGGAAATCATGTTTAACCAATTTATTGGAGTTCTTTGAAGGAGTGACATGCTGTGGATAAAGGGGAACTTTTGGATGCAGTGTACTTACATTTCCAGAAGGCATTTGATAAGGTGCCACATCAAAGGTTATTGCGGAAAATAAAAGCTCATGGTATGGGGGTAACATATTGGCATGGATGGAAGATTGGCTAGCTAACAAGAAACAGAGAGTAGGCATAAATGGGTCATTTTCTGGTTGGCAAGATGTAATGAGTGGTGTGCCACAGGGATCTGTGCTGGGGCCTCAACTTTTTACCACTTATATAAATGACTTAGATGAAGGGACTGAAGGTATGGTTGCTAAATTTGCTGATGACACAAAGATAGGTAGGAAAGTAACTTGTGATGAGGACACAAGGAGACTACAAAGGGATATAGATAGGTTATATGAGTGGGCAAAGATCTGGCAAATGGAGTATAATGTGGGAAAATGTGAAATTGTCCATTTTGGCAGTAAGAATAAAAAAAGAAGCGTATTATCTAAATGGTGAGTGATTGCAGAGCTCTGAGATGCAGAGGGATCTGGGTGTCCAAGTGCATGAATCACAAAAGGCTAGTATGCAGGTACAGCACGAAATTAGGAAAGTTAATAGAATGTTATCGTTTATTGCGAGGGGAATTGAATACAAAATAAGGAGGTTATGCGTCATTTATGCAGGGCATTGGTGAGACCACATCTGGAATACTGTGTACAGTATTGGTCTCCTTATTTAAGGAAGGATGTAAATACATTGGAAGCGTTCAGAGAAGGTTTACTAGACTAATACCTGGAATGGGCGGGTTGTCTTATGAGGAAAGATTGGACAGGCTAGGCTTGTATCCACTGGAATTTAGAAGAGTAAGAGGCGACTTGATTGAAACATATAAGATCCTGAGGGGTCTTGACAGGGTGGATGTGGAAAGGATGTTCCCCCCTGGGAGAATTTAGAACTTGGGGTCACTATTTAAAAATAAGGGTCACCCATTTAAGACAGAGATGAGGAGAAATTTTTTCTCAGAGGGTCGTGAGTCTTTGGAATTCTCTTCCTCAAAAGGCAGTGGAAGCGGAGTCTTTGAATATTTTTAAGGCAGAGGTAGATAGATTCTCGATGAGCAAGGGGGTGAAAGGTTATCGGGGGTAGTCAGGAATATGTAGTTGAGATTACAATCAGATCAGACATGATCTTATTGAATGGCGGAGCAGGCTTGAGTGGCTGAGTGGCTAACTCCTGCTCCTAATTCGTATGTTTGTATGAGAGAGTTGTCCTATGATAGGATGAGTAAATTGGGTCAATATTCTCAGGAGCTTAGAAGGAGAGGTAATCTCGTTGAAACATTCACGATTCTGACCGGACTTGACAGGATAGAGGTTGTTACCCTGGCAGGGGAATCTAGAACACGGGGACACAGTCTCAGGATAAGTGGGGTTGACCACTCAGACTCATTTACGGCACAGCAGGAGGCCATTCAGCCCAGCGAGTCCATGCCAGCTCTCGATGAAGCTTTCCATCAGTCCCACTCCCCTGGTCGATCCCTCTTGCCCTGCAAGTCTTTTCTTTCAAGTGGCCATCCAGTTTACTTTTGAAGTCATTGATTGTCTCCGCTTCCACCACCCTCGTGGGCAGCGAATTCCAGGTCATTACCACCCACTGTGGAAACAAGTTCACCCTGTATCTCTTGCTCAAACCTTCCATCTGTGTTCCCTGTGTGCTTGTGCCATTAGTTAATGGGAACAGATTTTTCCTTGTCTCATTTATCTAAGCCTGTCATAATCCCCTCAATCTCCTTTGCTCCAAGGAGAACAACCCAAGCTTTTCCAACTTAATCTTGTAACTAAAATCCTCCATCCCTGTAACCATTCTGGTCAATCTCCTCTGCACCCTCTCAAGGACCCTCACATCCTTCCTAAAGTGTGGTGACCAGAACTGGACTCAATACTCCACTTGGGGCCTAACCAGAGCTTTATAAAGGTTCAGCAGAACTTCCCTGTTTTTGTACTCAATACCTCTATTTATGAAGCCCAAGATTCCATATGCTTTACTAACCACTCTCTCAATATGTCCTGCCACCTTCAAAGATCGATGCAGATGAACCCCCAGGTCCCTCTGTTCCTGCACACTCTTTAGAACTGTGCCATTAAGTATATATTGTCTCACCCTATTCCTTCTGCCAAAATGCATCACCTCACATTTGTCTATTAAATTCCATCTGTCACTTGTCTGCGCATTCTGTGAGTCTATCTATAAACTGTTGTGGGTGGTTGATACCATCTTCATTGTTGGCCGCACCTCCAAATTTGGTGTCATCAGCAAATTTTGAGATTCTGCTCTGTATTTATATATAGTAAACAAAAGCAGTGGTCCTAGCACTGACCCTTGGAGAACATCACTGTCGACCATACTGCAGTCTGAAAAACAAACATTTGCTACGGCTCACTGTTTTCTGTCCTTGAGCTTATGTTTTATCCAATTAGACACTGATACTCCTATTCCATGAGCCTCAATTTTGTTAACCAGCCTTTTATGTTGTACCTTATCAAACTCTTTCTTAAAATACAAATAAACAATAATCACTATGTTCTATTCATCAACCTTCCCTGTTACTTCATCAAAAAATTCTATTAGATTAGTCAAGCATGATCTGTCTTTTACAAATCCATGCTGGCTATCCTTAATTAATTCGAACCTCTCCTGTTGATTTTTTTTTGCCTGATTATTTTTTCTAAAACCTTACCCACCTCTGATGTTGAAATAACTGGCTTGTAGTTGCTAGGACCGTCCTTACACACTTTCTTGAATAAAGGTGTCACATTTGCCACACTCCAATCCTCTGGCACCTTGCCCATTTCCAGGGAAGACTGAAAGATTATGACACTGCTGCCACAGCGCAATGGTGGTGGAGGGAGTGAATGTTGAAGGTAGTGGATTTGGTGCCAATCAAGTGGGCTGCTTTGTCATGGATGGTGTCGAGCTTCTTGAGTGTTGCTTGAGCTGCACCCATCCAGGCAAGTGGAGAGTATTCCATCACACTCCTGCCTTGTGCTTTGTATTTATGTGGCTGGTCCAGTTCAGTTTCTGGTCAATGGTAACCCCCAGGACATTTAGTTTAGTTTAGAGATACAGCACTGAAACAGGCCCTTCGGCCCACCGAGTCTGTGCCGACCATCAACCACCCATTTATACTAATCCAACACTAATTCCATATTCCTACCACATCCCCACCTGTCCCTATATTTCCCTACCACCGACCTATACTAGGGGCAATTGCTAATGGCCAATTTAC
Source organism: Heterodontus francisci (assembly GCF_036365525.1). NCBI lineage: Eukaryota > Metazoa > Chordata > Chondrichthyes > Heterodontiformes > Heterodontidae > Heterodontus > Heterodontus francisci. The sequence goes on along the minus strand of NC_090375.1, from coordinate 6,126,066 downwards.
CTATCAACCTGCAAGTCTTTGGTTTGTGGGAGGAAACCGGAGCACCCGGAGGAAACCCACGCAGACACAGGGAGAACTTGCAAACTCCACACAGGCAGTACCCAGAATTGAACCCGGGTCGCTGGAGCTGTGAGGCTGCGGTGCTAACCACTGTGCCGCCCAACCCATGCCTGAATGTTGTCCAGGTCTTGCTGCATCTGGATGTGGGCTGCTTCAGTATGTGAGAAGTCACGAATAGTGCTGAACATTGTGCAATCGTCAGCGAACATCCCCACTTCTGACCTTATGATTGAAGGAAGGTCATTGATGAAGCTGCTGATGATGGTTGGGCCTAGGACACTACCCTGAGGAACTCCTGCAGTCATGTTCTTGGCCTGAGATGATTGACGTCCTACAACCACAACCATCTTCCTTTGCGCTAGGTATGACTCCAACCAGCAGAGAGTTTTCCCCCTGATTCCCATTGACTCCAGTTTTGCTAGGGCTCCTTGATGCTGTACTCAGTCAAATACTGCCTTGATGTCAAGGCAGTCACTCTCACCTCACCTCTTGAGTTCAGCTCTTTTGTCCATGTTTGAACGAAGGCTGTAATGAGGTCAGGAGCTGAGTGGCCCTGGTGGAACCCAATGTGAGCATCACTGAGCCGGTTATTGCTAAGCAAGTGCTGCTTGATAGCACTGTCGATGACACCTTCCATCGCTTTACTAATGATTGAGAGTAGACTGATGGGGCGGTAATTGGTCGGTTTGGATTTGTTCTGCTTCTTGTGGACAGGACATACCTGGGCAATTTTTCACATTGCAGGGTAGCTGCCAGTGTTGTAGCTGTACTGGAACAGCTTGGCTCGGGGCGCGGCAAGTTCTGGAGCACAAGTCTTCAGTACTATTGCCGGAATGTTGTCAGGGCCCATAGCCTTTGCAGTATCCAGTGCCTTCAGTCGTTTCTTGATATCACGTGGAGTGAATCGAATTGGCTGAAGACTGGCATCTGTGATGCTGGGGACTTCAGGAGGAGGCCGAGATGGATCATCAACTCGGCACTTCTGGCTGAGGATTGTTGCAAATGCTTCAGCCTTATCTTTAGCACTGATGTGCTGGGCTCCCCCATCATTGAAGATGGGGATATTTGTGGGCGCCCCCCCCCCCCCTCCTCCAGTTAGTTGTTTACTTGTCCACCACCATTCACGACTGGATGTGGCAGGACTGCAGAACTTAGATCTGATCCGTTGGTTATGGGATCGCTTAGCTTTGTCTATCGCATGCTGCTTCCACTGTTTAGCGTGCAAGTAGTCCTGGGTTGTAAGTTCACCTGGCTGACACCTCATTTTGAGGTATGCCTGGTGCTGCTCCAGGCATGCCCTCCTGCACACTTAATTGAACTCAACGAAGGAGCCCTATTTTTGGATCCCTTACGTTTCGCCTTTGTTGAAATGTACCTCGTCTATACGTGAAGCATCTGTTCCATTTTACCCTGGCTAGATCCCTTCTCATCGCGTTGATATTAGCCTTCTTCCAATCTAGACGTTCTACCTGATTTCGTTCATTGATTTCTGCATTCTAGTCTAAACCATATGATACAATGATCACTCTTACCCAAGTGCTCCCCGACAGACACTTGGTCCACTTGGTCCCAGCACCAGATCCAGCAATGTCTCCTTTCTAGTCGGGCTGAGAACATACTGATCAAGGAAGTTCTCCTGAACACATTTCAGAAATTCCTCCCTCTCCTTACCCTTTACTGTAACATTATCCCAGTCAATATTTGGGTAATTAGAGACCCCCAATATCACCACTATAATTCTTGTACATCTCTGATTTCTCTGCAGATTTACTCCTCTATCTCTCTCACTCTCTATTTGGAGGCCTACAGGATACTCCTAGCAATGTGATCAAACCCTTTTTGCTTCTCAACTCTAACCAAATGTATTTTGTATTTGCCCCCTCAAGGACATCCTCCCTTACCAGCACTGCAATATCTTCCCTCATCAGTACTGTGACCCCACCTCTCTTTTTTCCTTCTCTATCTTTTCTGAACACTTTATATCCTTGTATTTTTAGCGCCCAGTCCTCAGCATTTTTAAGCTATATTTCCCTTATTAGCACTGCATCATATTTCCACACTGCTATTTGTGCTTGTAGCTCATCAACCTTATTCACCACATTTTATGCATTTAGAACAAAGATAATTACAGCACAGGAACAGGCCCTTCGGCCCTCCAAGCCTGCGCCGATCCAGCTCCTCTCTCTAAACATGTCGCCTATTTTCTAAGGTTCTGTATCTCTTTTCTTCCTGCCCATTCATGTATCTGTCTAGATACATCTTAAAAGACGCCATCGTGCCCGCATCTACCTCCTCCGCTGGCAACGCGTTCCAGGCACCCACCACCCTCTGCGTAAAGAACTTTCCACGCATATCCCCCCTAAACTTTTCCCCTTTCACTTTGAACTCGTGTCCTCCAGTAATTGAATCCCCCACTCTGGGAAAAAGCCTCTTGCTATCCACCCTGTCTATACCTCTCATGATTTTGTACACCTCAATCAGGTCCCCCCTCAACCTCCGTCTTTCTAATGAAAATAATCCTAATCTACTCAACCTCTTTATAACCTTGTCTTTGCATTTCACGTTGTTCTTCTCAGTCCACTCCCATCTAATACAGAACTACATCCCTCTTTGTTTAAGAAGGGTAGCAGGGATAATCCAGATAATTATAGACCGATGAGCCTGATGTCAGTGGTAGGGAAGCTGCTGGAGAAGATACTGAGGGATAGGATTTATTCCCATTTGGAAGAAAATGGGCTTATCAGTGATAGGCAACATGGTTTTGTGCAGGGAAGGTCATGTCTTACCAACTTAATAGAATTCTTTGAGGAAGTGACAAAGTTGATTGATGAGGGAAGGGCTGTAGATGTCATATACATGGACTTCAGGAAGGCGTTTGATAAGGTTCCCCATGGTAGGCTGATGGAGAAAGTGAAGGCACATGGGGTCCAAGGTGTACTAGCGAGATGGATAAAGAATTGGCTGGGCAACAGGAGACAGAGAGTAGCAGTGGAAGGGAGTTTCTCAAAATGGAGACGTGTAACCAGTGGTGTTCCACAGGGATCCGGGCTGGGACCGCTGTTGTTTGTGATATACATAAATGATTTGGAGGAAAGTATAGGTGGTCTGATTAGCAAGTTTGCAGATGACACTAAGATTGGTGAAGTAGCAGATAGTGAAGGGGACTGTCAGAGAATACAGCAGAATATAGATAGATTGGAGAGTTGGGCAGAGAAATGGCAGATGGAGTTCAATCAGGGCAAATGCGAGGTGATGCATTTTGGAAGATCCAATTCAAGAGTGAACTATACAGGAAATGGAAAAGTCCTGGGGAAAATTGATGTACGGAGAGATTTGGGTGTTCAGGTCCATTGTTCCCTGAAGGTGGCAACGCAGGTCAATAGAGTGGTCAAGAAGGCATACGGCATGCTTTCCTTCATCGGACGGGGTATTGAGTACAAGGGTTGGCAGGTCATGTTACAGTTGTATAAGGCTTTGGTTCGGCCACATTTGGAATACTGCGTGCAGTTCTGGTCGCCACATTACCAAAAGGATGTAGATGCTTTGGAGAGGGTGCAGAAGAAGTTCACCAGGATGTTGCCTGGTATGGAGGGCGCTAGCTATGAAGAGAGGTTGAGTAGATTAGGATTATTTTCATTAGAAAGACGGAGGTTGAGGGGGGACCTGATTGAGGTGTACAAAATCATGAGAGGTATAGACAGGGTGGATAGCAAGAAGCTTTTTCCCAGAGTGGGGGATTCAATTACTAGGGGTCACGAGTTCAAAGTGAGAGGGGAAAAGTTTAGGGGGGATATGCGTGGAAAGTTCTTTACACAGAGGGTGGTGGGTGCCTGGAACGCGTTGCCAGCGGAGGTGGTAGATGCGGGCACGATAGCGTCTTTTAAGATGTATCTAGACAGATACATGAATGGGCAGGAAGCAAAGAGATACAGACCCTTAGAAAATAGGCGACATGTTTAGATAGAGGATCTGGATCGGTGCAGGCTTGGAGGTCCGAAGGGCCTGTTCCTGTGCTGTAATTTTCTTTGTTCTTTGTTCTGTCGAGTACTGTCTTAACATTTCCACATCATGCACCTTATTCCTGTTTTCTACTTCTATATGTTTGTGCCATTCTCCCTGCCAATTTAGTTTAAACCCTTTCCAACCACACTAGTGAGCCTCCCCACGAGGACATTAGTCCCAGTCCTGCTGAGGTACAACCCGTCTCTTTTGAATATGTGTCTCCTGCCCCAGAATTGGTCCCAATGCCCCAAGAATCTGAATCCCTTCCTCCTGCACCGTGCTTCAAACCACGCATTGATCCTCTTTTAACAACCTCCCTAGCTGCTGTAAATCTGACTGTTAGGACCTCAGTATCTGCTCCCTCTATATCGTTGGTAGCAACGTGTACTACACCTTCTGGCTGACTCCCTCTCCCTGCAGAATATCCTGCACCCTCTCCGTGATGTCCTTTACCCTGGCACCAGGGAGACAGCTTGCCATGCGGGACTCATAATAACAGTTACAGAAATGCCTGTCTGTCCCCCTGACTATGGACTCACCTATAACAACTGCATTTCTGCATTTTGATGCTCCCTCCTGTACAGTCCCATGCCCATTGGTGCCATGGTCTGGACTGCACTCCTTCAAGGTATTGTCACTCTCAGCAGTATCCAGTGCTGAGTACCTGTTTGAGAGCGGCACACACCCTGAAGACTCCTGCATTTCCTGCCTCTTCCTACTCTTCCAGATGGCCATCCACCAACTATTCTAAATTCCTACCTGTGGGCTGACCACCTCCTGGAATGTACGATTCAGGAAACTCTCCTGCTCCCCAATGCTCCACAGTGACTCCAGCTGCCCCTCAAGCTCAGAAATCCTGAGCGCAAGCTGAAGTTGTTGGAGACACTACCGACATATGCGGTCGCCCAGGGCACAAGAAGTGTCCTGAAGTTCGAGATGGTGCAGAGATTGCAAGCAACAGGTTTCAGCTGCCCATCCATGATCAAAAAAAGAACCCTCTATTGCCTTTCTAAACAATCAATTTTAATTAATACCTCTAGTCCTGCTCTGTGCTTATACGGCTGTTAGAACTCTATTGTTACATGACCCCAATAAATATCTTTAATTTCCCAGCTCCTAATTTGAACCAATGCCCTAGTTTAGAGAGAAGAGAAAGTCACCAATCACTTACCACCTTCCCTGTGACATTCCTCTGTGATTTACTTTAGAACGCAGTGGGTTGGCACCTCCTTCTCAGCTCCACTCCTTTATACTGCCGCTAGTCTCACTGTGCTCCCTCTTGTCCCACTCCTTTATACTGCCGCTAGTCTCACTGTGCTCCCCCTATACCCACTCCTTTATACTGCCGCTAGTCTCACTGTGCTCCCCCTATACCCACTCCTTAATACTTCCGCTAGTCTCACTGTGCTCCCTCTTGTCCCACTCCTTTATACTGCCGCTAGTCTCACTGTGCTCCCTCTTGTCCCACTCCTTTATACTGCCGCTAGTCTCACTGTGTTCCCCCTTTACCCACTCCTTTATACTGCCGCTAGTCTCACTGTGCTCCCCCTTTACCCACTCCTTTATACTGCCGCTGGTCTCACTGTGCTCCCCCTTTACCCACTCCTTTATACTGCCGCTGGTCTCACTGTGCTCCCCCTTTGCCCACTCCTTTATACTGCCGGTGGTCTCACTGTGCTCCCCCTTGTCCCACTCCTTTATACTGCCGCTAGTCTCACTGTGTTCCCCCTTTACCCACTCCTTTATACTGCCGCTAGTCTCACTGTGTTCCCCCTTGTCCCACTCCTTTATACTGCCGCTGGTCTCACTGTGCTCCCCCTTGTCCCACTCCTTTATACTGCCGCTAGTCTCACTGTGTTCCCCCTTTACCCACTCCTTTATACTGCCGCTAGTCTCACTGTGTTCCCCCTTGTCCCACTCCTTTATACTGCCGCTAGTCTCACTGTGCTCCCCCTTGTCCCACTCCTTTATACTGCCGCTAGTCTCACTGTGCTCCCCCTTGTCCCACTCCTTTATACTGCCGCTGGTCTCACTGTGTTCCCCCTTGTCCCACTCCTTTATACTGCCGCTGGTCTCACTGTGCTCCCCCTTGTCCCACTCCTTTATACTGCCGCTGGTCTCACTGTGCTCCCCCTTGTCCCACTCCTTTATACTGCCGGTGGTCTCACTGTGTTCCCCCTTTACCCACTCCTTTATACTGCCGCTAGTCTCACTGTGTTCCCCCTTTACCCACTCCTTTATACTGCCGCTGGTCTCACTGTGCTCCCCTTTACCCACTCCTTTATACTGCCGCTAGTCTCACTGTGTTCCCCCTTTACCCACTCCTTTATACTGCCGCTGGTCTCACTGTGCTCCCCCTTGTCCCACTCCTTTATACTGCCGCTGGTCTCACTGTGTTCCCCCTTGACCTGCTCCTTTATACTGTCGCTGGTCTCCTTGTGGCGAGTCGAAGAGACTTAGTAGTTGGCAGGAAAAAAGACAGAGGCGCAAGGGGAGAGCCAACTGTGCAACAGCCCCAACAAACAAATTTCTCTGCAGCACCTGTGGAAGAGCCTGTCACTCCAGAATTGGCCTTTATAGCCACTCCAGGCGCTGCTTCACAAACCACTGACCACCTCCAGGCGCGTATCCATTGTCTCTCGAGATAAGGAGGCCCAAAAGGAAAAGGAAAGGTCTCCTTGTGTACCCCTTGACCTGCTCCTTTATACTGTCGCTGGTCTCACTGTGTACCCCTTGACCTGCTCCTTTATACTGCCGCTTGTCTGAAGACTGAAATGAAGTGAAATTTCATCACTTTGTGAATCTTTGGAGTCCTGTACCCCAGAAGGTTGTGTTTGCTCCATTATTGCATGTATTTAAGGCTGGGATAGACAAATGTTTGGTCTCTGAGGGATATGGGGAATGATGGGAAAGTCGAGTTGAGCCAGATGGTTAGCCAGGTCTATTCCTGCTTTTTCTTATGTTGTTACCATCACGTTCTGCTTTAAGCGAAATTATCCAAACTGTGTTTTTCAGTGACTTTGCCTCTATTCCCTTACAGCTCTCCTGAAGCCAAAGAAGCTCGAGGAGGAGGACCCACTGAGACGGACGGGGAAGCCATTTGGGGGTGTTATCCGGGATGCACGTCGGAGGTACCCAAAATACCTGAGTGACTTTAAGGATGCCATGAACCCACAGTGTATGGCTGCCATCATCTTCATTTACTTTGCTGCTCTCTCCCCAGCCATCACCTTTGGCGGATTACTTGGTAAGAGACTTCACCTCTGGCCACCCGTACATTCTAACAAACGAATTAGGAGCAGGAGTTGGCGACTCGGCCCCTTGAACCTGCTCCGCCATTCAACAAGATCTGATTGTAACCTTGACTCCACATTTCCACCTACCCCAGATAACCTTTCCACCCCCTTGTTTATCACGAATCTATCTACCTCTGCCTTAAAAATATTCAAAGACTCTGCTTCCACAGCCTTTTGAGGAAGAGAATTCCAAAGACTCATGACCCTCTGAGAAAAAAATGTCTCCTCATCTCTGTCTTAAATGGGCGACCCCTTATTTTTAAATAGTAACTCCTAATTCTAGATTCTCCCACAAGGGGAAACATCCTTTCCACATCCACCCTGTCAAGACCCCTCAGGCTCTGATATGTTTCAAACAGGTCGCCTATTACTCTTCTAAACTCCAGCAGATATAAGCGTAGCCCGTCCAATGTTCCCTCATAAGACAACCTTCCCATTCCTGGTATTAGTCTAGTAAACCTTCTCTGAATTGCTTCCAATGCATTTACATCCTTCCTTAAATAAGGAGACCAATACTGTATACAGTACTCCAGATGTGGTCTCACCAATGCCCTGTATAAATGCAGCATAACCTCCCTATTTTGTATTCAATTTCCCTCGCAATAAACAATAACATTCTATTAGCTTTCCTAATTACGTGCTGTACCTACATACTAACATTTTGCGATTCATGCACTAGGACACCCAGATCCCTCTGCATCTCAGAACTCTGCAATCTCTCACCATTTAGATAATATGCTTCTTTTTTATTCTTCCTGCCAAAATGGACAATTTCACACTTTCCCACATTATACTCCATTTGCCAGATCTTTGCCCACTCACTTAACCTATCTATATCCCTTTGTAGCTCCCTTATGTCCTCTTCACAAGTTACTTTCCTACCTATCTTTGTGTCATCAGCAAATATAGCAACCGTACCTTCAGACCCTTCATCCAAGTCATTTATATAAATTATAAAAAGTTGAGGCACCAGCACAGATCCCTGTGGCACACCACTCATTACATCTTGCCAACCAGAAAATGACCCATTTATGCCTACTCTCTGTTTCCTGTACGCTAGCCAATCTTCTATCCATCCCAATATGTTACCCCCTACACCATGAGCTTTTATTTTCCGCAATACCCTTCCTTGGATGTGGCACCTTATCAAATGCCTTCTGGAAATCTAAGTACAGTACATCTACCGGTTCCCCTTTATCCACAGCACCTGTTACTTCTTCAAAGAACTCCAATAAATTGGTTAAACATTGATTACCCTTTCACAAAACCATGTTGATTCTGCCCGATTACCTTGAATTTTTCGAAATGTCCTGCTATAACAACTTTAATAATAGCTTTTAACATTTTCCCTAAGACAGATATTAAGCTAACTGGCCTGTAGTTTCCTGCTTTCTGTCTCCCTGTTTGAATAAAGGAGTTACATTGGCTATTTTCCAATCTAATGGAACCTTCCCGAATCTCGAGAATTCTGGAAAATCAAAACCACCGCATCAACCTCTTGAGCCACTTCTTTTAAGACCCTAGGATGAAGTCCATCATGACCCGTGGACTTATCAGCCCAGAGCTCGAAGAATTTGTTCAGTACCATTCCCCTGGTGATTGTAATTTTCTTGAGTTCCTCCCTCCCTTCCATTTCCTGATTTAAAGCTATTTCTGGGGTGTTAATTATATCCTCTATAGTGAAAACCGATGCAAACGACCTGTTCAATCCATCTGCCATCTCCTTATTTTCCATTCTTCATTCCCCAGACTCACTTTTGATTAGACCAACGCTCACTTTGTTAACTCTTTTTAAAATATCTATAGAAAGTCTTACTATTTATTTTTATATTTCTAGTTGGCATTCTCTCGTACTCTAATTATTCCCTCCTTATCAATCTTTTAGTCATTCGATGCTGCTTTTTATATTCGGTCCAATCCTCTGACCTGCCACCTATCCTTGCGCAAGTAAATGTTTTATCTTTAAGTTTGATACCACCTTCAACTTTTTTAGTTAACAATAGTCTCCTTGGAATTTTTCTTTCTCGTTGTATCTATTCTGCGTATTCTGAAATGTCCCCTTAAATGTCTGCCCCTGCATCTCTATTGACCTATCCTTCAACCTAATTTGCCAGTTCACTTTAACTAGCTCTGCTTTCATGCCCTCATAATTACCCTTATTTAAGTTTAAAATACTAGTCTTAGACCCACTCTTCTCTCCCTCAAACTGAATGTAAATTTCAATCATATTATGATCGTTGCTACCTAGGGACGCCTTAACTATGAGGTCATTAATTAATCCTATCTCGTTGCACATCACCAGGTCTAGTATGGTGTGCTCTCTGGTTGGCTCCAGAATCTGCCATTCTAAGAAGCTATCTATTTTTTTATTTATTTTAAGATACAGCACTGAAACAGGCCCTTCAGCCCACCGAGTCTGTGCCGACCATCAACCACCCATTTATACTAATCCTACATTAATCCCATATTCCTACCACATCCCCACCTTCCCCCAATTCCCCTACCACCTACCTACACTAGGGGCAATTTATAATGGCCAATTTACCCATCAACCTGCTAGTCTTTGGCTGTGGGAGGAAACCGGAGCACCCGGCGAAAACCCATGCGGTCACAGGGAGAACTTGCAAACTCCGCACAGGCAGTACCCAGAATCGAACCCGGGTCACTCTAAAAACTTTCTATGAACTCCTCATCTGGGCCACCTTTGTCCATCTGATTTTTCCTGTCTATATTTAGATTAAAATCCGCCATGATTATCGCTGTACCTTTCTGACAGGCCCCCATTATTTCTTCCTTTCTACTCCATCCTACCGTGTTACTGTTAGAGTGCCTATACACCACTCCCAAGTGACTTCTTGCCTTTATCATTTCACATCTCGACCCAAACCGTTTCTACTTCCTGGTTTCCTGAACTTAAATCATCCCTCTCTATTGTGTTAATACCATCATTAATTAACAGAGCCACCCCTCCACCTTTTTCTAGCTTCCTGTCCTTCCTAAATGTCATGTGCCCTTCAATATTCAGGTCCCAATCTATGTTATCCTACAGCCATGTCTCTGTAATGGCTATCAGATCATACTTATTTATTTCTATTTGCGCTCTCAGTTCATCTGTTTTGTTTTGAATGCTATGTGCATTCAGATACAGAGCCTTTAGTTTTGTCCTTTTATTATTTTTGTAACCTCTAGCCTTGTCTGCTGATTTACTCTTCGAGTTGTACTCAGCGTCTCTTCCTGTCACGGTCGGTTTATCTTTTCCCATATTAATATCTTTCTCTTTTGCCTTGTCTCTACTCTTTGATTTACCACATCTTCCCAAATTTGATCCCTTGCCCTACTGTTTAGATTAAAACCCTCTCTACTTCCCTTGTTATGCGGCTCGCAGGAACACCGTCCCAACGGTACAACCCCCATTTTCTCCAGTATTTGTGCCAGTGCCCCGGCAACTGGAACCCACTTCTACCACACCAGTCTTTGAGCCATGCATTCATTTCTCTAATTTCATTTGCCTTACTCCAGTTTTCAGGTGGCTCAGGTAATAAATAATCTAGAGATTATTACCTTTGAGGTTCTGCTTCTTAATTTGATGCCTAGCTACTGACTATGCAGAACATCTTTCCTTTTCCTGCCCATGTCGTTGGTACCTACACAGACCACAACGACTGGATCCTCCCCCTCCCACTGTAAGTTCCCCTCCAGCCATTTGTTGTATATATTAATGATTTGGATTTAAATGTGGGAGGCATGATTGGGAAATTTGCAAATAACACAAAAATTGGCCACATGGTTAATAGTGAAGAGGATAGCTGTCGACTCCAGAAGGATATCAGTGGTTTGGATGAGTGGGCGGAAAAGTGATAATGGAACTCAATCCGGAGAAGTGTGAGGTAATGCATTTGGGGAGAGCAAACAAAGCGAGGGAATACACAATAAACCGGAGGATATTGGGAGGGATAGAAGAAGTGAGAGACCATGTTCACACGTCCCTAAAGGTGGCAGGACAGGTAGATAGAGTGGTGAAGAAGGCATATGGAATACTTTCCTTTATTGGCCGAGGTATAGAATTCAAAAGCAGGGATGTGATGCTGGAACTGTATAAAACACTGGTTAGGCCACAGCTGGAGTATTGTGTACAGTTCTGGTCACCACATTACAGGAAGGACATAATTGCTCTGGAGAGAGTACAGATTTACAAGAATGTTGCCAGGGCTGGAAATTTGCAGCTATGAGGAAAGATTGGATAGGCTAGTGTTATTTTCCTTGGAACAGAGGAGGTTGAGGGGTGACTTAATTGAGGTGTACAAAATTATGAGAGGCCTAGATAGAGTAGACAGGAAGGACCTGTTTCCCCTAGCGGGAGGTCAATTACCAGGGGGCACAGATTTAAGGTGATTGGTGGAAGGATTAGAGGGGACATGAGGATGAACTTTTTCACCCAGAGGGTGGTGGGTGTCTGGAATTCACTGCCAGGAATGGTGGTGGAGATAGAAACCCTAAATTCTTACAAAAGGTACCTGGACATGCACCTGAAGTGCTGTAACTGGCAAGGCTATGGACCAGGTGCTGGAAGGTGGGATTAGATTGGGCAGCTAGTTTTTTCAGCAGGTGCAGATATGATGGGCTGAATGGCCTCCTTCAGTGCCGTAATCTTTCTATGGTTCTAGCCCTGAGCAGATGTCCTGAACCCTGGCACCGGGCAGGCAACACAAGCTTCTGGACTCTCGCTCTTTGCTGCAGAGAACAGTGTCAATCTCCCCTCACTATACTGTTCCCTATTACCACTACTTTCCTTTTTGCTCCCCGCACCCCCCACTTGAACGGCTTCCTGTACCATGGTACCATGGTCAGTCTGCTCATCCACACTACAGCCCTCATTCTTGTCCATACAAGCTGCAAGAACCTCAAACTTGTTGCTCAATTGCAAGAGCTGAGGCTCCTCCACTCCTACCTTCTCGATTTCCTTACCTGCCTGACTCACAGTCACACCTTCCTGTCCCTGACCACTGACCAAAACAGACAACCCTATCCTGAGGGGTATGCCTGCCTTCTGGAACAAAGTGTCCAGGGAACTTTCCCCCTCCCTGATATATCACAGTGTCTGCAGCCCGGCCTCCAGCTCAATGACTCTGAGCCGAAGCTCCTCAAGACAATTACTGCAGACATGGTTGCCATGGATTGTCGTGGCATCCAGGAACTCCCACATACTGCAGCCATGACACATCACCTGTCCTGCCATCTATATTGTGTTCATTAAATTGAATTTCCTTATCTGAAATTATAGTTCCCCTCCTTATCGATGTCCCTTCTTCACACTCTGTCCTCTCCAGCAGCACTCGGTGCAGACAAGCAGCACTGACAGTCCCTGAATTTATACTCTCTGAAAACAATGGTGTCAGCTTTGCTAGATTTCAGAAACCAGTTTAAGCTAGATACCTAATTAACTAACAGCTACTCTGAGAGCTTGTATACCCCTGTTGAAAACTGTAAGAAACTTAACTTGCCTCTTAACTTAAATAGTAATTTTAATTAATCGCTAAATGTAAACAAAATAAAAACCATGTTTTGGTAACAGAGGCACTGGAAGAGAGCAAAAGTTTCATTTCTATAGCGCCATTCACAAGCTCAGGACGTCCCAAAGCACTTTATAGATAATTAACTACTTTTCACGTGTAGTCACTATTGTAGTGTATTCAATGCAGTAGATCTTACAAACTGCAATGTGATAATGCCTAGATAATCTGGTGTCTTAATGATATTGGTTGAGGGATAAACCTAATTCCAGCGGTGTGCTATATGGTTGACTATCAAGGGCCTCTGAGCAACCAGGGTTGGGCACTAAACATTGCCTTGCTAGTGACATCTGGCTCTCAAGAACAAATAGTAAAGAATAAAGGAGCTCCCAATAGACCAGCTGCCAGTTTACTGTTTTGTGGAGAGAGGGTTGCACAGATGGTGAACAGCAACCATACCTTTATCGTTAGAGAATGCAGCAAACACAAAAATCCCTAAAGCATGTGTTGCATCAGTCGTGAATTTGTTCAGGGTTTGTCCCACTTAATGTTCTGGAGAGTTCTACTTTCTGGTGTCCCTGCGGTAATTGGATGAGTACAGGGTGAGGATTGAGTGTGATGACTCCACTGTTGAATATCCTTACAATACATAGTGTCTGAGCTGGCACATGAAGAGGAGTCACCTTGGGTAATGAAACTGAGGCAAGATAGCACCGTGAGCCCAATTTAAACTTAGCATTAATGAAGGGCAGCTCATCAGTACTCTTGGACTTTTCATAAAGTAGCATTGATGTGTTCGTGGGGGTTTGCTGTGTAACATTTACAAGAGTGTGGGTGTTTGTTGTGTGATATTTACCCGAGTGTGAGTGATTGTGTGTTTGTTGTGTGATATTTACCCGAGTGTGAGTGGTTGTGTGTTTGTTGTGTGATATTTACCCGAGTGTGAGTGATTGTGTGTTTGTTGTGTGATATTTACCCGAGTGTGGGTGATTGTGTGTTTGTTGTGTGATATTTATCCGAGTGTGGGTGATTGTGTGTTTTCTGTGTGATATTTACCCGAGTGTGAGTGATTGTGTGTTTTCTGTGAGATATTTACCCGAGTGTGGGTGATTGTGTGTTTGTTCTGTGATATTTACCCGAGTGTGAGTGATTGTGTGTTTTCTGTGTGATATTTACCCGAGTGTGGGTGATTGTGTGTTTGTTATGTGATATTTACCCGAGTGTGGGTGATTGTGTGTTTGTTGTGTGATATTTACCCGAGTGTGAGTGATTGTGTGTTTTCTGTGTGATATTTACCCGAGTGTGAGTGATTGTGTGTTTGTTGTGTGATATTTACCCGAGTGTGAGTGATTGTGTTTTCTGTGTGATATTTACCCGAGTGTGAGTGATTGTGTGTTTGTTGTGTGATATTTACCCGAGTGTGAGTGATTGTGTTTTCTGTGTGATATTTACCCGAGTGTGAGTGATTGTGTGTTTTCTGTGTGAGATTTACCCGAGTGTGGGTGTTTGTGTGTTTGTTGTGTGATATTTACCCGAGTGTGGGTGATTGTGTGTTTGTTGTGTGATATTTACCCGAGTGTGAGTGATTGTGTGTTTTCTGTGTGATATTTACCCGAGTGTGAGTGATTGTGTGTTTGTTGTGTGATATTTACCCGAGTGTGAGTGATTGTGTTTTCTGTGTGATATTTACCCGAGTGTGAGTGATTGTGTGTTTGTTGTGTGATATTTACCCGAGTGTGAGTGATTGTGTGTTTTCTGTGTGATATTTACCCGAATGTGGGTGATTGTGTGTTTGTTGTGTGATATTTACCCGAGTGTGGGTGATTGTGTGTTTGTTGTGTGATATTTACCCGAGTGTGAGTGATTGTGTGTTTTCTGTGTGTTATTTACCCGAGTGTGGGTGATTGTGTGTTTGTTGTGTGATATTTACCCGAGTGTGAGTGATTGTGTGTTTGTTGTGTGATATTTACCCGAGTGTGGGTGATTGTGTGTTTGTTGTGTGATATTTACCCGAGTGTGAGTTATTGTGTGTTTGTTGTGTGATATTTACCCGAGTGTGAGTGATTGTGTGTTTTCTGTGTGATATTTACCCGGGTGTGGGTGATTGTGTGTTTGTTGTGAGATATTTACCCGAGTGTGAGTGATTGTGTGTTTGTTGTGTGATATTTACCCGAGTGTGAGTGATTGTGTGTTTTCTGTGTGATATTTACCCGAGTGTGAGTGATTGTGTTTTCTGTGTGATATTTACCCGAGTGTGAGTGATTGAGTGTTTGTTGTGTGATATTTACCCGAGTGTGAGTGATTGTGTGTTTGTTGTGTGATATTTACCCGAGTGTGAGTGATTGTGTGTTTTCTGTGTGATATTTACCCGAGTGTGAGTGATTGTGTGTTTTCTGTGTGATATTCACCCGAGTGTGAGTGATTGTGTGTTTGTTGTGTGATATTTACCCGAGTGTGGGTGATTGTGTGTTTTCTGTGTGATATTTACCCGGGTGTGGGTGATTGTGTTTGTTGTGTGATATTTACCCGAGTGTGAGTGATTGTGTGTTTGTTGTGTGATATTTACCCGAGTGTGAGTGATTGTGTTTTCTGTGTGATATTTACCCGAGTGTGAGTGATTGTGTTTTTGTTGTGTGATATTTATCCGAGTGTGAGTGATTGTGTGTTTGTTGTGTGATATTTATCCGAGTGTGAGTTATTGTGTGTTTGTTGTGTGATATTTATCCAAGTGTGGGTGATTGTGTTTTCTGTGTGATATTTATCCGAGTGTGAGTGATTGTGTGTTTGTTGTGTGATATTTACCCGAGTGTGAGTGATTGTGTGTTTTCTGTGTGATATTTACCCGAGTGTGAGTGATTGTGTGTTTGTTGTGTGATATTTACCCGAGTGTGAATGATTGTGTGTTTGTTGTGTGATATTTATCCGAGTGTGAGTGATTGTGTGTTTGTTGTGTGATATTTACCCGAGTGTGAGCGATTGTGTGTTTTCTGTGAGATATTTACCCGAGTGTGGGTGATTGTGTGTTTGTTGTGTGATATTTACCCGAGTGTGAGTGATTGTGTGTTTTCTGTGTGATATTTACCCGAGTGTGGGTGATTGTGTGTTTGTTGTGTGATATTTACCCGAGTGTGGGTGATTGTGTGTTTGTTGTGTGATATTTACCCGAGTGTGAGTGATTGTGTGTTTTCTGTGTGATATTTACCCGAGTGTGAGTGATTGTGTGTTTGTTGTGTGATATTTACCCGAGTGTGAGTGATTGTGTTTTCTGTGTGATATTTACCCGAGTGTGAGTGATTGTGTGTTTTCTGTGTGAGATTTACCCGAGTGTGGGTGTTTGTGTGTTTGTTGTGTGATATTTACCCGAGTGTGGGTGATTGTGTGTTTGTTGTGTGATATTTACCCGAGTGTGAGTGATTGTGTGTTTTCTGTGTGATATTTACCCGAGTGTGAGTGATTGTGTGTTTGTTGTGTGATATTTACCCGAGTGTGAGTGATTGTGTTTTCTGTGTGATATTTACCCGAGTGTGAGTGATTGTGTGTTTGTTGTGTGATATTTACCCGAGTGTGAGTGATTGTGTTTTCTGTGTGATATTTACCCAAGTGTGAGTGATTGTGTGTTTTCTGTGTGAGATTTACCCGAGTGTGGGTGTTTGTGTGTTTGTTGTGTGATATTTACCCGAGTGTGGGTGATTGTGTGTTTGTTGTGTGATATTTACCCGAGTGTGAGTGATTGTGTGTTTTCTGTGTGATATTTACCCGAGTGTGAGTGATTGTGTGTTTGTTGTGTGATATTTACCCGAGTGTGAGTGATTGTGTTTTCTGTGTGATATTTACCCGAGTGTGAGTGATTGTGTGTTTGTTGTGTGATATTTACCCGAGTGTGAGTGATTGTGTGTTTTCTGTGTGATATTTACCCGAATGTGGGTGATTGTGTGTTTGTTGTGTGATATTTACCCGAGTGTGGGTGATTGTGTGTTTGTTGTGTGATATTTACCCGAGTGTGAGTGATTGTGTGTTTTCTGTGTGATATTTACCCGAGTGTGGGTGATTGTGTGTTTGTTGTGTGATATTTACCCGAGTGTGAGTGATTGTGTGTTTGTTGTGTGATATTTACCCGAGTGTGGGTGATTGTGTGTTTGTTGTGTGATATTTACCCGAGTGTGAGTTATTGTGTGTTTGTTGTGTGATATTTACCCGAGTGTGAGTGATTGTGTGTTTTCTGTGTGATATTTACCCGGGTGTGGGTGATTGTGTGTTTGTTGTGAGATATTTACCCGAGTGTGAGTGATTGTGTGTTTGTTGTGTGATATTTACCCGAGTGTGAGTGATTGTGTGTTTTCTGTGTGATATTTACCCGAGTGTGAGTGATTGTGTTTTCTGTGTGATATTTACCCGAGTGTGAGTGATTGAGTGTTTGTTGTGTGATACTTACCCGAGTGTGAGTGATTGTGTGTTTGTTGTGTGATATTTACCCGAGTGTGAGTGATTGTGTGTTTTCTGTGTGATATTTACCCGAGTGTGAGTGATTGTGTGTTTTCTGTGTGATATTCACCCGAGTGTGAGTGATTGTGTGTTTGTTGTGTGATATTTACCCGAGTGTGGGTGATTGTGTGTTTTCTGTGTGATATTTACCCGGGTGTGGGTGATTGTGTTTGTTGTGTGATATTTACCCGAGTGTGAGTGATTGTGTGTTTGTTGTGTGATATTTACCCGAGTGTGAGTGATTGTGTTTTCTGTGTGATATTTACCCGAGTGTGAGTGATTGTGTGTTTGTTGTGTGATATTTATCCGAGTGTGAGTGATTGTGTGTTTGTTGTGTGATATTTATCCGAGTGTGAGTTATTGTGTGTTTGTTGTGTGATATTTATCCAAGTGTGGGTGATTGTGTTTTCTGTGTGATATTTATCCGAGTGTGAGTGATTGTGTGTTTGTTGTGTGATATTTACCCGAGTGTGAGTGATTGTGTGTTTTCTGTGTGATATTTACCCGAGTGTGAGTGATTGTGTGTTTGTTGTGTGATATTTACCCGAGTGTGAATGATTGTGTGTTTGTTGTGTGATATTTATCCGAGTGTGAGTGATTGTGTGTTTGTTGTGTGATATTTACCCGAGTGTGAGCGATTGTGTGTTTTCTGTGAGATATTTACCCGAGTGTGGGTGATTGTGTGTTTGTTGTGTGATATTTACCCGAGTGTGAGTGATTGTGTGTTTTCTGTGTGATATTTACCCGAGTGTGGGTGATTGTGTGTTTGTTGTGTGATATTTACCCGAGTGTGGGTGATTGTGTGTTTGTTGTGTGATATTTACCCGAGTGTGAGTGATTGTGTGTTTTCTGTGTGATATTTACCTGAGTGTGAGTGATTGTGTGTTTGTTGTGTGATATTTACCCGAGTGTGAGTGATTGTGTTTTCTGTGTGATATTTACCCGAGTGTGAGTGATTGTGTGTTTGTTGTGTGATATTCACCCGAGTGTGAGTGATTGTGTTTTCTGTGTGATATTTACCCGAGTGTGAGTGATTGTGTGTTTTCTGTGTGAGATTTACCCGAGTGTGGGTGTTTGTGTGTTTGTTGTGTGATATTTACCCGAGTGTGGGTGATTGTGTGTTTGTTGTGTGATATTTACCCGAGTGTGAGTGATTGTGTGTTTTCTGTGTGATATTTACCCGAGTGTGAGTGATTGTGTGTTTGTTGTGTGATATTTACCCGAGTGTGAGTGATTGTGTTTTCTGTGTGATATTTACCCGAGTGTGAGTGATTGTGTGTTTGTTGTGTGATATTTACCCGAGTGTGAGTGATTGTGTGTTTTCTGTGTGATATTTACCCGAATATGGGTGATTGTGTGTTTGTTGTGTGATATTTACCCGAGTGTGGGTGATTGTGTGTTTGTTGTGTGATATTTACCCGAGTGTGAGTGATTGTGTGTTTTCTGTGTGATATTTACCCGAGTGTGGGTGATTGTGTGTTTGTTGTGTGATATTTACCCGAGTGTGGGTGATTGTGTGTTTGTTGTGTGATATTTACCCGAGTGTGAGTTATTGTGTGTTTGTTGTGTGATATTTACCCGAGTATGAGTGATTGTGTGTTTTCTGTGTGATATTTACCCGAGTGTGAGTGATTGTGTGTTTGTTGTGTGATATTTACCCGAGTGTGAGTGATTGTGTGTTTTCTGTGTGATATTTACCCGAGTGTGAGTGATTGTGTTTTCTGTGTGATATTTACCCGAGTGTGAGTGATTGAGTGTTTGTTGTGTGATATTTACCCGAGTGTGAGTGATTGTGTTTTCTGTGTGATATTTACCCGAGTGTGAGTGATTGAGTGTTTGTTGTGTGATATTTACCCGAGTGTGAGTGATTGTGTGTTTGTTGTGTGATATTTACCCGAGTGTGAGTGATTGTGTGTTTTCTGTGTGATATTTACCCGAGTGTGAGTGATTGTGTGTTTTCTGTGTGATATTCACCCGAGTGTGAGTGATTGTGTGTTTGTTGTGTGATATTTACCCGAGTGTGGGTGATTGTGTGTTTTCTGTGTGATATTTACCCGGGTGTGGGTGATTGTGTTTGTTGTGTGATATTTACCCGAGTGTGAGTGATTGTGTGTTTGTTGTGTGATATTTACCCGAGTGTGAGTGATTGTGTTTTCTGTGTGATATTTACCCGAGTGTGAGTGATTGTGTGTTTGTTGTGTGATATTTATCCGAGTGTGTGTGATTGTGTGTTTGTTGTGTGATATTTATCCGAGTGTGAGTTATTGTGTGTTTGTTGTGTGATATTTATCCAAGTGTGGGTGATTGTGTTTTCTGTGTGATATTTATCCGAGTGTGAGTGATTGTGTGTTTGTTGTGTGATATTTACCCGAGTGAGAGTGATTGTGTGTTTTCTGTGTGATATTTACCCGAGTGTGAGTGATTGTGTGTTTGTTGTGTGATATTTACCCGAGTGTGAGTGATTGTGTGTTTGTTGTGTGACATTTATCCGAGTGTGAGTGATTGTGTGTTTGTTGTGTGATATTTACCCGAGTGTGAGTGATTGTGTGTTTGTTGTGTGATATTTATCCGAGTGTGAGTGATTGTGTGTTTGTTGTGTGATATTTACCCAAGTGTGAGTGATTGTGTGTTTGTTGTGTGATATTTATCCGAGTGTGAGTGATTGTGTTTTCTGTGTGATATTCACCCGAGTGTGAGTGATTGTGTGTTTTCTGTGTGATATTTACCCGAGTGTGAGTGATTGTGTGTTTGTTGTGTGATATTTACCCGAGTGTGAGTGATTGTGTGTTTGTTGTGTGATATTTACCCGAGTGTGAGTGATTGTGTTTTCTGTGTGATATTTATCCGAGTGTGAGTGATTGTGTGTTTTCTGTGTGATATTCACCCGAGTGTGAGTTATTGTGTGTTTGTTGTGTGATATTTATCCAAGTGTGAGTGATTGTGTGTTTTCTGTGTGATATTCACCCGAGTGTGAGTGATTGTGTGTTTGTTGTGTGATATTCACCCGAGTGTGAGTGATTGTGTGTTTTCTGTGTGATATTTACCCGAGTGTGAGTGATTGTGTGTTTGTTGTGTGATATTCACCCGAGTGTGGGTGATTGTGTGTTTTCTGTGTGATATTTACCCGAGTGTGGGTGATTGTGTGTTTGTTGTGTGATATTCACCCGAGTGTGAGTGATTGTGTGTTTGTTGTGTGATATTTACCCGAGTGTGAGTGATTGTGTGTTTGTTGTGTGATATTTATCCGAGTGTGAGTGATTGTGTGTTTGTTGTGTGATATTTACCAGAGTGTGAGTGATTGTGTGTTTGTTGTGTGATATTTACCAGAGTGTGGGTGATTGTGTGTTTGTTGTGTGGTATTTATCCGAGTGTGAGTGATTGTGTGTTTGTTGTGTGGTATTTATCCGAGTGTGAGTGATTGTGTGTTTGTTGTGTGATATTTACCCAAGTGTGAGTGATTGTGTGTTTTCTGTGTGATATTTACCCGAGTGTGAGTGATTGTGTGTTTGTTGTGTGGTATTTATCCGAGTGTGAGTGATTGTGTGTTTGTTGTGTGATATTTACCCAAGTGTGAGTGATTGTGTGTTTTCTGTGTGATATTCACCCGAGTGTGAGTGTTTGTGTGTTTTCTGTGTGATATTTACCCAAGTGTGAGTGATTGTGTGTTTGTTGTGTGATATTTATCTGAGTGTGGGTGATTGTGTTTTCTGTGTGATATTCACCCGAGTGTGAGTGATTGTGTGTTTGTTGTGTGATATTTACCCGAGTGTGAGTGATTGTGTGTTTGTTGTGTGATATTTACCCGAGTGTGAGTGATTGTGTTTTCTGTGTGATATTTATCCGAGTGTGAGTGATTGTGTGTTTGTTGTGAGATATTTACCCGAGTGTGAGTGATTGTGTGTTTGTTGTGTGATATTTACCCGAGTGTGAGTGATTGTGTGTTTTCTGTGTGATATTTACCCGAGTGTGAGTGATTGTGTTTTCTGTGTGATATTTACCCGAGTGTGAGTGATTGAGTGTTTGTTGTGTGATACTTACCCGAGTGTGAGTGATTGTGTGTTTGTTGTGTGATATTTACCCGAGTGTGAGTGATTGTGTGTTTTCTGTGTGATATTTACCAGAGTGTGAGTGATTGTGTGTTTTCTGTGTGATATTCACCCGAGTGTGAGTGATTGTGTGTTTGTTGTGTGATATTTACCCGAGTGTGGGTGATTGTGTGTTTTCTGTGTGATATTTACCCGGGTGTGGGTGATTGTGTTTGTTGTGTGATATTTACCCGAGTGTGAGTGATTGTGTGTTTGTTGTGTGATATTTACCCGAGTGTGAGTGATTGTGTTTTCTGTGTGATATTTACCCGAGTGTGAGTGATTGTGTGTTTGTTGTGTGATATTTATCCGAGTGTGAGTGATTGTGTGTTTGTTGTGTGATATTTATCCGAGTGTGAGTTATTGTGTGTTTGTTGTGTGATATTTATCCAAGTGTGGGTGATTGTGTTTTCTGTGTGATATTTATCCGAGTGTGAGTGATTGTGTGTTTGTTGTGTGATATTTACCCGAGTGTGAGTGATTGTGTGTTTTCTGTGTGATATTTACCCGAGTGTGAGTGATTGTGTGTTTGTTGTGTGATATTTACCCGAGTGTGAATGATTGTGTGTTTGTTGTGTGATATTTATCCGAGTGTGAGTGATTGTGTGTTTGTTGTGTGATATTTACCCGAGTGTGAGCGATTGTGTGTTTTCTGTGAGATATTTACCCGAGTGTGGGTGATTGTGTGTTTGTTGTGTGATATTTACCCGAGTGTGAGTGATTGTGTGTTTTCTGTGTGATATTTACCCGAGTGTGGGTGATTGTGTGTTTGTTGTGTGATATTTACCCGAGTGTGGGTGATTGTGTGTTTGTTGTGTGATATTTACCCGAGTGTGAGTGATTGTGTGTTTTCTGTGTGATATTTACCCGAGTGTGAGTGATTGTGTGTTTGTTGTGTGATATTTACCCGAGTGTGAGTGATTGTGTTTTCTGTGTGATATTTACCCGAGTGTGAGTGATTGTGTGTTTGTTGTGTGATATTCACCCGAGTGTGAGTGATTGTGTTTTCTGTGTGATATTTACCCGAGTGTGAGTGATTGTGTGTTTTCTGTGTGAGATTTACCCGAGTGTGGGTGTTTGTGTGTTTGTTGTGTGATATTTACCCGAGTGTGGGTGATTGTGTGTTTGTTGTGTGATATTTACCCGAGTGTGAGTGATTGTGTGTTTTCTGTGTGATATTTACCCGAGTGTGAGTGATTGTGTGTTTGTTGTGTGATATTTACCCGAGTGTGAGTGATTGTGTTTTCTGTGTGATATTTACCCGAGTGTGAGTGATTGTGTGTTTGTTGTGTGATATTTACCCGAGTGTGAGTGATTGTGTGTTTTCTGTGTGATATTTACCCGAATATGGGTGATTGTGTGTTTGTTGTGTGATATTTACCCGAGTGTGGGTGATTGTGTGTTTGTTGTGTGATATTTACCCGAGTGTGAGTGATTGTGTGTTTTCTGTGTGATATTTACCCGAGTGTGGGTGATTGTGTGTTTGTTGTGTGATATTTACCCGAGTGTGGGTGATTGTGTGTTTGTTGTGTGATATTTACCCGAGTGTGGGTGATTGTGTGTTTGTTGTGTGATATTTACCCGAGTGTGAGTTATTGTGTGTTTGTTGTGTGATATTTACCCGAGTATGAGTGATTGTGTGTTTTCTGTGTGATATTTACCCGAGTGTGAGTGATTGTGTGTTTGTTGTGTGATATTTACCCGAGTGTGAGTGATTGTGTGTTTTCTGTGTGATATTTACCCGAGTGTGAGTGATTGTGTTTTCTGTGTGATATTTACCCGAGTGTGAGTGATTGAGTGTTTGTTGTGTGATATTTACCCGAGTGTGAGTGATTGTGTTTTCTGTGTGATATTTACCCGAGTGTGAGTGATTGAGTGTTTGTTGTGTGATATTTACCCGAGTGTGAGTGATTGTGTGTTTGTTGTGTGATATTTACCCGAGTGTGAGTGATTGTGTGTTTTCTGTGTGATATTTACCCGAGTGTGAGTGATTGTGTGTTTTCTGTGTGATATTCACCCGAGTGTGAGTGATTGTGTGTTTGTTGTGTGATATTTACCCGAGTGTGGGTGATTGTGTGTTTTCTGTGTGATATTTACCCGGGTGTGGGTGATTGTGTTTGTTGTGTGATATTTACCCGAGTGTGAGTGATTGTGTGTTTGTTGTGTGATATTTACCCGAGTGTGAGTGATTGTGTTTTCTGTGTGATATTTACCCGAGTGTGAGTGATTGTGTGTTTGTTGTGTGATATTTATCCGAGTGTGTGTGATTGTGTGTTTGTTGTGTGATATTTATCCGAGTGTGAGTTATTGTGTGTTTGTTGTGTGATATTTATCCAAGTGTGGGTGATTGTGTTTTCTGTGTGATATTTATCCGAGTGTGAGTGATTGTGTGTTTGTTGTGTGATATTTACCCGAGTGAGAGTGATTGTGTGTTTTCTGTGTGATATTTACCCGAGTGTGAGTGATTGTGTGTTTGTTGTGTGATATTTACCCGAGTGTGAGTGATTGTGTGTTTGTTGTGTGACATTTATCCGAGTGTGAGTGATTGTGTGTTTGTTGTGTGATATTTACCCGAGTGTGAGTGATTGTGTGTTTGTTGTGTGATATTTATCCGAGTGTGAGTGATTGTGTGTTTGTTGTGTGATATTTACCCAAGTGTGAGTGATTGTGTGTTTGTTGTGTGATATTTATCCGAGTGTGAGTGATTGTGTTTTCTGTGTGATATTCACCCGAGTGTGAGTGATTGTGTGTTTTCTGTGTGATATTTACCCGAGTGTGAGTGATTGTGTGTTTGTTGTGTGATATTTACCCGAGTGTGAGTGATTGTGTGTTTGTTGTGTGATATTTACCCGAGTGTGAGTGATTGTGTTTTCTGTGTGATATTTATCCGAGTGTGAGTGATTGTGTGTTTTCTGTGTGATATTCACCCGAGTGTGAGTTATTGTGTGTTTGTTGTGTGATATTTATCCAAGTGTGAGTGATTGTGTGTTTTCTGTGTGATATTCACCCGAGTGTGAGTGATTGTGTGTTTGTTGTGTGATATTCACCCGAGTGTGAGTGATTGTGTGTTTTCTGTGTGATATTTACCCGAGTGTGAGTGATTGTGTGTTTGTTGTGTGATATTCACCCGAGTGTGGGTGATTGTGTGTTTTCTGTGTGATATTTACCCGAGTGTGGGTGATTGTGTGTTTGTTGTGTGATATTCACCCGAGTGTGAGTGATTGTGTGTTTGTTGTGTGATATTTACCCGAGTGTGAGTGATTGTGTGTTTGTTGTGTGATATTTATCCGAGTGTGAGTGATTGTGTGTTTGTTGTGTGATATTTACCAGAGTGTGAGTGATTGTGTGTTTGTTGTGTGATATTTACCAGAGTGTGGGTGATTGTGTGTTTGTTGTGTGGTATTTATCCGAGTGTGAGTGATTGTGTGTTTGTTGTGTGGTATTTATCCGAGTGTGAGTGATTGTGTGTTTGTTGTGTGATATTTACCCAAGTGTGAGTGATTGTGTGTTTTCTGTGTGATATTTACCCGAGTGTGAGTGATTGTGTGTTTGTTGTGTGGTATTTATCCGAGTGTGAGTGATTGTGTGTTTGTTGTGTGATATTTACCCAAGTGTGAGTGATTGTGTGTTTTCTGTGTGATATTCACCCGAGTGTGAGTGTTTGTGTGTTTTCTGTGTGATATTTACCCAAGTGTGAGTGATTGTGTGTTTGTTGTGTGATATTTATCTGAGTGTGGGTGATTGTGTTTTCTGTGTGATATTCACCCGAGTGTGAGTGATTGTGTGTTTGTTGTGTGATATTTACCCGAGTGTGAGTGATTGTGTGTTTGTTGTGTGATATTTACCCGAGTGTGAGTG
Source organism: Heterodontus francisci (assembly GCF_036365525.1). Lineage (NCBI taxonomy): Eukaryota > Metazoa > Chordata > Chondrichthyes > Heterodontiformes > Heterodontidae > Heterodontus > Heterodontus francisci. The sequence continues at coordinate 6,100,773 of NC_090375.1, read as the reverse complement.
ATTGTGTTTTCTGTGTGATATTTATCCGAGTGTGAGTGATTGTGTGTTTGTTGTGAGATATTTACCCGAGTGTGAGTGATTGTGTGTTTGTTGTGTGATATTTACCCGAGTGTGAGTGATTGTGTGTTTTCTGTGTGATATTTACCCGAGTGTGAGTGATTGTGTTTTCTGTGTGATATTTACCCGAGTGTGAGTGATTGAGTGTTTGTTGTGTGATACTTACCCGAGTGTGAGTGATTGTGTGTTTGTTGTGTGATATTTACCCGAGTGTGAGTGATTGTGTGTTTTCTTTGTGATATTTACCAGAGTGTGAGTGATTGTGTGTTTTCTGTGTGATATTCACCCGAGTGTGAGTGATTGTGTGTTTGTTGTGTGATATTTACCCGAGTGTGGGTGATTGTGTGTTTTCTGTGTGATATTTACCCGGGTGTGGGTGATTGTGTTTGTTGTGTGATATTTACCCGAGTGTGAGTGATTGTGTGTTTGTTGTGTGATATTTACCCGAGTGTGAGTGATTGTGTTTTCTGTGTGATATTTACCCGAGTGTGAGTGATTGTGTGTTTGTTGTGTGATATTTATCCGAGTGTGAGTGATTGTGTGTTTGTTGTGTGATATTTATCCGAGTGTGAGTTATTGTGTGTTTGTTGTGTGATATTTATCCAAGTGTGGGTGATTGTGTTTTCTGTGTGATATTTATCCGAGTGTGAGTGATTGTGTGTTTGTTGTGTGATATTTACCCGAGTGTGAGTGATTGTGTGTTTTCTGTGTGATATTTACCCGAGTGTGAGTGATTGTGTGTTTGTTGTGTGATATTTACCCGAGTGTGAATGATTGTGTGTTTGTTGTGTGATATTTATCCGAGTGTGAGTGATTGTGTGTTTGTTGTGTGATATTTACCCGAGTGTGAGCGATTGTGTGTTTTCTGTGAGATATTTACCCGAGTGTGGGTGATTGTGTGTTTGTTGTGTGATATTTACCCGAGTGTGAGTGATTGTGTGTTTTCTGTGTGATATTTACCCGAGTGTGGGTGATTGTGTGTTTGTTGTGTGATATTTACCCGAGTGTGGGTGATTGTGTGTTTGTTGTGTGATATTTACCCGAGTGTGAGTGATTGTGTGTTTTCTGTGTGATATTTACCCGAGTGTGAGTGATTGTGTGTTTGTTGTGTGATATTTACCCGAGTGTGAGTGATTGTGTTTTCTGTGTGATATTTACCCGAGTGTGAGTGATTGTGTGTTTGTTGTGTGATATTCACCCGAGTGTGAGTGATTGTGTTTTCTGTGTGATATTTACCCGAGTGTGAGTGATTGTGTGTTTTCTGTGTGAGATTTACCCGAGTGTGGGTGTTTGTGTGTTTGTTGTGTGATATTTACCCGAGTGTGGGTGATTGTGTGTTTGTTGTGTGATATTTACCCGAGTGTGAGTGATTGTGTGTTTTCTGTGTGATATTTACCCGAGTGTGAGTGATTGTGTGTTTGTTGTGTGATATTTACCCGAGTGTGAGTGATTGTGTTTTCTGTGTGATATTTACCCGAGTGTGAGTGATTGTGTGTTTGTTGTGTGATATTTACCCGAGTGTGAGTGATTGTGTGTTTTCTGTGTGATATTTACCCGAATATGGGTGATTGTGTGTTTGTTGTGTGATATTTACCCGAGTGTGGGTGATTGTGTGTTTGTTGTGTGATATTTACCCGAGTGTGAGTGATTGTGTGTTTTCTGTGTGATATTTACCCGAGTGTGGGTGATTGTGTGTTTGTTGTGTGATATTTACCCGAGTGTGGGTGATTGTGTGTTTGTTGTGTGATATTTACCCGAGTGTGGGTGATTGTGTGTTTGTTGTGTGATATTTACCCGAGTGTGAGTTATTGTGTGTTTGTTGTGTGATATTTACCCGAGTATGAGTGATTGTGTGTTTTCTGTGTGATATTTACCCGAGTGTGAGTGATTGTGTGTTTGTTGTGTGATATTTACCCGAGTGTGAGTGATTGTGTGTTTTCTGTGTGATATTTACCCGAGTGTGAGTGATTGTGTTTTCTGTGTGATATTTACCCGAGTGTGAGTGATTGAGTGTTTGTTGTGTGATATTTACCCGAGTGTGAGTGATTGTGTGTTTGTTGTGTGATATTTACCCGAGTGTGAGTGATTGTGTGTTTTCTGTGTGATATTTACCCGAGTGTGAGTGATTGTGTGTTTTCTGTGTGATATTCACCCGAGTGTGAGTGATTGTGTGTTTGTTGTGTGATATTTACCCGAGTGTGGGTGATTGTGTGTTTTCTGTGTGATATTTACCCGGGTGTGGGTGATTGTGTTTGTTGTGTGATATTTACCCGAGTGTGAGTGATTGTGTTTTCTGTGTGATATTTACCCGAGTGTGAGTGATTGTGTGTTTGTTGTGTGATATTTATCCGAGTGTGTGTGATTGTGTGTTTGTTGTGTGATATTTATCCGAGTGTGAGTTATTGTGTGTTTGTTGTGTGATATTTATCCAAGTGTGGGTGATTGTGTTTTCTGTGTGATATTTATCCGAGTGTGAGTGATTGTGTGTTTGTTGTGTGATATTTACCCGAGTGAGAGTGATTGTGTGTTTTCTGTGTGATATTTACCCGAGTGTGAGTGATTGTGTGTTTGTTGTGTGATATTTACCCGAGTGTGAGTGATTGTGTGTTTGTTGTGTGACATTTATCCGAGTGTGAGTGATTGTGTGTTTGTTGTGTGATATTTACCCGAGTGTGAGTGATTGTGTGTTTGTTGTGTGATATTTATCCGAGTGTGAGTGATTGTGTGTTTGTTGTGTGATATTTACCCAAGTGTGAGTGATTGTGTGTTTGTTGTGTGATATTTATCCGAGTGTGAGTGATTGTGTTTTCTGTGTGATATTCACCCGAGTGTGAGTGATTGTGTGTTTTCTGTGTGATATTTACCCGAGTGTGAGTGATTGTGTGTTTGTTGTGTGATATTTACCCGAGTGTGAGTGATTGTGTGTTTGTTGTGTGATATTTACCCGAGTGTGAGTGATTGTGTTTTCTGTGTGATATTTATCCGAGTGTGAGTGATTGTGTGTTTTCTGTGTGATATTCACCCGAGTGTGAGTTATTGTGTGTTTGTTGTGTGATATTTATCCAAGTGTGAGTGATTGTGTGTTTTCTGTGTGATATTCACCCGAGTGTGAGTGATTGTGTGTTTGTTGTGTGATATTCACCCGAGTGTGAGTGATTGTGTGTTTTCTGTGTGATATTTACCCGAGTGTGAGTGATTGTGTGTTTGTTGTGTGATATTCACCCGAGTGTGGGTGATTGTGTGTTTTCTGTGTGATATTTACCCGAGTGTGGGTGATTGTGTGTTTGTTGTGTGATATTCACCCGAGTGTGAGTGATTGTGTGTTTGTTGTGTGATATTTACCCGAGTGTGAGTGATTGTGTGTTTGTTGTGTGATATTTATCCGAGTGTGAGTGATTGTGTGTTTGTTGTGTGATATTTACCAGAGTGTGAGTGATTGTGTGTTTGTTGTGTGATATTTACCAGAGTGTGGGTGATTGTGTGTTTGTTGTGTGGTATTTATCCGAGTGTGAGTGATTGTGTGTTTGTTGTGTGGTATTTATCCGAGTGTGAGTGATTGTGTGTTTGTTGTGTGATATTTACCCAAGTGTGAGTGATTGTGTGTTTTCTGTGTGATATTTACCCGAGTGTGAGTGATTGTGTGTTTGTTGTGTGGTATTTATCCGAGTGTGAGTGATGGTGTGTTTGTTGTGTGATATTTACCCAAGTGTGAGTGATTGTGTGTTTTCTGTGTGATATTCACCCGAGTGTGAGTGATTGTGTGTTTTCTGTGTGATATTTACCCAAGTGTGAGTGATTGTGTGTTTGTTGTGTGATATTTATCTGAGTGTGGGTGAGTGTGTTTTCTGTGTGATATTCACCCGAGTGTGAGTGATTGTGTGTTTGTTGTGTGATATTTACCCGAGTGTGAGTGATTGTGTGTTTGTTGTGTGATATTTACCCGAGTGTGAGTGATTGTGTTTTCTGTGTGATATTTATCCGAGTGTGAGTGATTGTGTGTTTGTTGTGTGATATTTACCAGAGTGTGAGTGATTGTGTGTTTGTTGTGTGATATTTACCAGAGTGTGGGTGATTGTGTGTTTGTTGTGTGGTATTTATCCGAGTGTGAGTGATTGTGTGTTTGTTGTGTGGTATTTATCCGAGTGTGAGTGATTGTGTGTTTGTTGTGTGATATTTACCCAAGTGTGAGTGATTGTGTGTTTTCTGTGTGATATTTACCCGAGTGTGAGTGATTGTGTGTTTGTTGTGTGGTATTTATCCGAGTGTGAGTGATTGTGTGTTTGTTGTGTGATATTTACCCAAGTGTGAGTGATTGTGTGTTTTCTGTGTGATATTCACCCGAGTGTGAGTGATTGTGTGTTTTCTGTGTGATATTTACCCAAGTGTGAGTGATTGTGTGTTTGTTGTGTGATATTTATCTGAGTGTGGGTGATTGTGTTTTCTGTGTGATATTCACCCGAGTGTGAGTGATTGTGTGTTTGTTGTGTGATATTTACCCGAGTGTGAGTGATTGTGTGTTTTCTGTGTGATATTCACCCGAGTGTGAGTGATTGTGTGTTTGTTGTGTGATATTCACCCGAGTGTGAGTGATTGTGTGTTTTCTGTGTGATATTTACCCGAGTGTGAGTGATTGTGTGTTTGTTGTGTGATATTCACCCGAGTGTGGGTGATTGTGTGTTTTCTGTGTGATATTTACCCGAGTGTGGGTGATTGTGTGTTTGTTGTGTGATATTCACCCGAGTGTGAGTGATTGTGTGTTTGTTGTGTGATATTTACCCGAGTGTGAGTGATTGTGTGTTTGTTGTGTGATATTTATCCGAGTGTGAGTGATTGTGTGTTTGTTGTGTGATATTTACCAGAGTGTGAGTGATTGTGTGTTTGTTGTGTGATATTTACCAGAGTGTGGGTGATTGTGTGTTTGTTGTGTGGTATTTATCCGAGTGTGAGTGATTGTGTGTTTGTTGTGTGGTATTTATCCGAGTGTGAGTGATTGTGTGTTTGTTGTGTGATATTTACCCAAGTGTGAGTGATTGTGTGTTTTCTGTCTGATATTTACCCGAGTGTGAGTGATTGTGTGTTTGTTGTGTGGTATTTATCCGAGTGTGAGTGATTGTGTGTTTGTTGTGTGATATTTACCCAAGTGTGAGTGATTGTGTGTTTTCTGTGTGATATTCACCCGAGTGTGAGTGATTGTGTGTTTTCTGTGTGATATTTACCCAAGTGTGAGTGATTGTGTGTTTGTTGTGTGATATTTATCTGAGTGTGGGTGAGTGTGTTTTCTGTGTGATATTCACCCGAGTGTGAGTGATTGTGTGTTTGTTGTGTGATATTTACCCGAGTGTGAGTGATTGTGTGTTTGTTGTGTGATATTTACCCGAGTGTGAGTGATTGTGTTTTCTGTGTGATATTTATCCGAGTGTGAGTGATTGTGTGTTTGTTGTGTGATATTTACCAGAGTGTGAGTGATTGTGTGTTTGTTGTGTGATATTTACCAGAGTGTGGGTGATTGTGTGTTTGTTGTGTGGTATTTATCCGAGTGTGAGTGATTGTGTGTTTGTTGTGTGGTATTTATCCGAGTGTGAGTGATTGTGTGTTTGTTGTGTGATATTTACCCAAGTGTGAGTGATTGTGTGTTTTCTGTGTGATATTTACCCGAGTGTGAGTGATTGTGTGTTTGTTGTGTGGTATTTATCCGAGTGTGAGTGATTGTGTGTTTGTTGTGTGATATTTACCCAAGTGTGAGTGATTGTGTGTTTTCTGTGTGATATTCACCCGAGTGTGAGTGATTGTGTGTTTTCTGTGTGATATTTACCCAAGTGTGAGTGATTGTGTGTTTGTTGTGTGATATTTATCTGAGTGTGGGTGATTGTGTTTTCTGTGTGATATTCACCCGAGTGTGAGTGATTGTGTGTTTGTTGTGTGATATTTACCCGAGTGTGAGTGATTGTGTGTTTGTTGTGTGATATTTACCCGAGTGTGAGTGATTGTGTTTTCTGTGTGATATTTATCCGAGTGTGAGTTATTGTGTGTTTGTTGTGTGATATTTACCCGAGTGTGAGTGATTGTGTTTTCTGTGTGATATTCACCCGAGTGTGAGTGATTGTGTGTTTTCTGTGTGATATTTACCCGAGTGTGAGTGATTGTGTGTTTGTTGTGTGATATTTACCAGAGTGTGGGTGATTGTGTGTATGTTGTGTGGTATTTATCCGAGTGTGGGTGATTGTGTGTTTGTTGTGTGATATTTACCCGAGTGTGGGTGATTGTGTGTTTGTTGTGTGATATTTACCTGAGTGTGAGTTATTGTGTGTTTGTTGTGTGATATTTACCCGAGTGTGGGTGATTGTGTTTTCTGTGTGATATTTACCCGAGTGTGAGTGATTGTGTGTTTGTTGTGTGATATTTACCCGAGTGTGGGTGATTGTGTGTTTGTTGTGTGATATTTACCCGAGTGTGGGTGATTGTGTGTTTGTTGTGTGATATTTACCCGAGTGTGGGTGATTGTGTTTTCTGTGTGATATTTACCCGAGTGTGAGTGATTGTGTGTTTTTTGTGTGATATTTACCCGAGTGTGGGTGATTGTGTTTTCTGTGTGATATTTACCCGAGTGTGAGTGATTGTGTGTTTGTTGTGTGATATTTACCCGAGTGTGGGTGATTGTGTGTTTGTTGTGTGATATTTACCCGAGTGTGAGTGATTGTGTGTTTGTTGTGTGATATTTACCCGAGTGTGAGTGATTGTGTGTGTGTTGTGTGATATTTACCGGAGTGTGAGTGATTGTGTGTTTGTTGTGTGATATTTACCTGAGTGTGGGTGATTGTGTGTTTGTTGTGTGATATTTACCCGAGTGTGGGTGATTGTGTTTTCTGTGTGATATTTTCCCGAAAGTGAGTGATTGTGTGTTTGTTGTGTGATATTTACCCGAGTGTGGGTGATTGTGTGTTTGTTGTGTGATATTTACCCGAGTGTGGGTGATTGTGTGTTTGTTGTGTGATATTTACCCGAGTGTGAGTTATTGTGTGTTTGTTGTGTGATATTTACCCGAGTGTGGGTGATTGTGTTTTCTGTGTGATATTTACCCGAGTGTGAGTGATTGTGTGTTTGTTGTGTGATATTTACCCGAGTGTGGGTGATTGTCTTTTCTGTGTGATATTTACCCGAGTGTGAGTGATTGTGTGTTTGTTGTGTGATATTTACCCGAGTGTGGGTGATTGTGTTTTCTGTGTGATATTTACCCGAGTGTGGGTGATTGTGTGTTTGTTGTGTGATATTTACCCGAGTGTGGGTGATTGTGTGTTTGTTGTGTGATATTTACCCAAGTGTGGGTGATTGTGTGTTTGTTGTGTGATATTTACCCGAGTGTGGGTGATTGTGTGTTTGTTGTGTGATATTTACCCGAGTGTGGGTGATTGTCTTTTCTGTGTGATATTTACCCGAGTGTGAGTGATTGTGTGTTTGTTGTGTGATATTTACCCGAGTGTGGGTGATTGTGTGTTTGTTGTGTGATATTTACCCGAGTGTGGGTGATTGTGTGTTTGTTGTGTGATATTTACCCGAGTATGAGTGATTGTGTGTTTGTTGTGTGATATTTACCCGAGTGTGAGTGATTGTGTGTTTGTTGTGTGATATTTCCCCGAGTGTGGGTGATTGTGTTTTCTGTGTGATATTTACCCGAGTGTGAGTGATTGTGTGTTTGTTGTGTGATATTTACCCGAGTGTGGGTGATTGTGTGTTTGTTGTGTGATATTTACCCGAGTGTGGGTGATTGTGTGTTTGTTGTGTGATATTTACCCGAGTGTGGGTGATTGTGTTTTCTGTGTGATATTTACCCGAGTGTGAGTGATTGTGTGTTTGTTGTGTGATATTTACCCGAGTGTGGGTGATTGTGTGTTTGTTGTGTGATATTTACCCGAGTGTGGGTGATTGTGTGTTTGTTGTGTGATATTTACCCGAGTGTGAGTGATTGTGTGTTTATTGTGTGATATTTACCCGAGTGTGGGTGATTGTGTTTTCTGTGTGATATTTACCTGAGTGTGAGTGATTGTGTGTTTGTTGTGTGATATTTACCCGAGTGTGGGTGATTGTGTTTTCTGTGTGATATTTACCCGAGTGTGAGTGATTGTGTGTTTGTTGTGTGATATTTACCCGAGTGTGGGTGATTGTGTGTTTGTTGTGTGATATTTACCCGAGTGTGGGTGATTGTGTGTTTGTTGTGTGATATTTACCCGAGTGTGAGTGATTGTGTGTTTGTTGTGTGATATTTACCCGAGTGTGAGTGATTGTGTGTTTGTTGTGAGATATTTACCGGAGTGTGAGTGATTGTGTGTTTGTTGTGTGATATTTACCCGAGTGTGGGTGATTGTGTGTTTGTTGTGTGATATTTACCCGAGTGTGGGTGATTGTGTTTTCTGTGTGATATTTACCCGAGTGTGAGTGATTGTGTGTTTGTTGTGTGATATTTACCCGAGTGTGAGTGATTGTGTGTTTGTTGTGTGATATTTACCCGAGTGTAAGTGATTGTGTGTTTGTTGTGTGATATTTACCCGAGTGTAAGTGATTGTGTGTTTGTTGTGTGATATTTACCCAAGTGTGTGTATGCCAGTCAGTGGTATTTTATCATTGTGTTTTAGGGGAGAAGACCATGGGTTTGATTGGTGTTTCAGAGCTCATCATTTCGACGGCCATACAAATGATTATCTTCGGGTTGTTGGGAGCCCAACCACTGCTGGTCGTTGGGTTTTCTGGCCCATTGCTCGTCTTCGAAGAAGCTTTTTTTAAGGTGTGTGTCTCAGGCTCAGATCTACTTGGACAAACGTGTTGTGCTATCATCAGTTCTTTCTATCCTGTTAATTAGTCCCAAATCTTCTCTGTTTGACTCAATGGTAGGACTTGAATCCATAGTCTTGGCCCACACTGAGGCATTGCAGCATTGTCAGAGGTGCTAACCTACAAATCCTGTCATTTGATCTTTAACATAGTGTTTGAAATATGGCACCACCGATGGTGCAGCAATTCCTCTGTACTGACACTGGAAAGTGTCAGGCTGGAGCAGGGAGTGAAATCTCTGGATTGGGGCTTGAACTCACAACCTCCTAAGTTAAAAGTAAGGAGAACAAGAGAGAATCTAATCATCTCCCCTTGACATTCAATGGTATTACCATTGCTGAATCCCCACCATCTATATCCTGGGGGTTACCATTGACCAGAAACTTAACTGGAGCAACCACATAAATACTGTGACGACAAGAGCAGGTCAGAGACTGGGAAATCTGCTGTGAGTAACCCATGTCCTGACTCCCCAAAGCCTGTCCACTATCTCCAAGGCACAGGTCAGGAGTGTGATGGAATACTCTCCACTTGCCTGGATGGATGCAGCTCCAACAACACTCAAGAAGCTCGACACCATCCAGGACAAAGCAGCCCGCTTGATTGGCACCCCATCTACTAACATTCACTCCCTCCACCACCAACGCACAGTGGCAGCAGTGTGTACCATCTACAAGATGCACTGCAGCATCGCACCAAGGCTCCTTCGACAGCAGCTTCCAAACCTGCGACCTCTACCACCTCGAAGGACAAGGGCAGCAGATGCATGGGAACACCACCACCTGCAAGTTCCTCTCCAAGTCACACACTATCCTGACTTGGAACTATATCACCGTTCCTTCACTGTCACTGGGTCAAAATCCTGGAACTCCCTTCCTAACAGCACTGTGGGTGTACCTACCCCAAATGGACTGCAGTGGTTCAAGAAGACAGCTCACCACCACCTTCTCAAGGGCAATTGGGGATGGGCAATAAATGCTGGCCTGGCCAGTGACACCCACATCCCATGAACAAATAAAAAGAGAGCGATGAACAGTGCGAGCTCAGTGATCCTCAGTAGTACCTGCTTAGACACCATGCAGTGATACTCAACAGTTTCTCCTCTTCTCTGTCCTATTCCTTTGTGGCATTGCTGACAATCTGATGATCAATCCCCTTTACTTCCTCCAGTTCTGTGCCTCGAACAACATGGACTATCTAACTGGCAGGGTATGGATCGGTTTCTGGCTCATTGCCATTGTGATGCTGATCGTGGCGTTTGAAGGCTCTTTCCTGGTGCGATTCATTTCCCGATTCACCCAGGAAATCTTCGCTTTTCTCATCTCACTGATATTTATTTATGAGACATTCTATAAGCTTGTAAAGGTAAGACACATTGCCCGGGACCTCGAGTAATAAACCCCTTTTCCCCCTCACCCCCCAACAAAACTTTAAGGAATAATCCTCTCATAGACACTCAGGCCCTGGAGTAACAATCCCTTCACCCTCCCCGCCCCCCCCCACTGCTGCCCCACAATTTACAGTTCAAATCCTCTTCCCACATACCCGATAGCTGGAGGAATGATCTCAGAACCCACCCACAGACATTGGTGTAATATCCATTGCTGACACATAGCTGCACTTAAACTAATAATCCCTACCCAACACACCGGCTCCCAGAGTAACAAACCCTCCCTTACACACCGGCTCCCAGAGTAACAAACCCTCCCTTACACACCGGCTCCCAGAGTAACAAACCCTCCCTTACACACCGGCTCCCAGAGTAACAAACCCTCCCTTACACACCGGCTCCCAGAGTAACAAACCCTCCCTTACACACCGGCTCCCAGAGTAACAAACCCTCCCTTAGATACCGGCTCCCAGAGTAACAAACCCTCTCTTAGACACCGGCTCCCAGAGTAACAAACCCTCCCTTACACACCGGCTCCCAGAGTAACAAACCCTCCCTTAGACACCGGCTCCCAGAGTAACAAACCCACTCTTAGACACCGGCTCCCAGAGTAACAAACCCTCCCTTACACACCGGCTCCCAGAGTAACAAACCCTCCCTTAGACACCGGCTCCCAGAGTAACAAACCCTCTCTTACACACCGGCTCCCAGAGTAACAAACCCTCTCTTACACACCGGCTCCCAGAGGAACAAACCCTCCCTTACACACCGGCTCCCAGAGGAACAAACCCTCCCTTAGACACCGGCTCCCAGAGTAACAAACCCTCCCTTAGACACTGGCTCCCAGAGTAACAAACCCTCCCTTACACACCGGCTCCCAGAGTAACAAACCCTCCCTTAGACACCGGCTCCCAGAGTAACAAACCCTCTCTTACACACCGGCTCCCAGAGTAACAAACCCTCTCTTAGACACCGGCTCCCAGAGGAACAAACCCTCCCTTAGACACCGGCTCCCAGAGTAACAAACCCTCCCTTAGACACTGGCTCCCAGAGTAACAAACCCTCCCTTACACACCGGCTCCCAGAGTAACAAACCCTCCCTTAGACACCGGCTCCCAGAGGAACAAACCCTCCCTTGGACCGACTCCCAGAGTAACAAACCCTCCCTTAGACACCGACTCCCAGAGTAACAAACCCTCCCTTAGACACCGGCTCCCAGAGTAACAAACCCTCCCTTAGACACCGGCTCCCAGAGTAACAAACCCTCTCTTAGACACCGACTCCCAGAGTAACAAACCCTCCCTTAGACACTGGCTCCCAGAGGAACAAACCCTCCCTTAGACACCGGCTCCCAGAGTAACAAACCCTCCCTTACACACCGGCTCCCAGAGTAACAAACCCTCCCTTACACACCGGCTCCCAGAGTAACAAACCCTCCCTTAGACACCGGCTCCCAGAGGAACAAACCCTCCCTTAGACACCGGCTCCCAGAGTAACAAACCCTCCCTTAGACACCGGCTCCCAGAGTAACAAACCCTCCCTTAGACACCGGCTCCCAGAGTAACAAACCCTCCCTTAGACACCGGCTCCCAGAGTAACAAACCCTCCCTTAGACCGACTCCCAGAGTAACAAACCCTCCCTTAGACACCGACTTCCAGAGGAACAAACCCTCCCTTAGACACCGGCTCCCAGAGTAACAAACCCTCCCTTAGACACCGGCTCCCAGAGTAACAAACCCTCCCTTAGACACCGGCTCCCAGAGGAACAAACCCTCCCTTAGACACCGGCTCCCAGAGTAACAAACCCTCCCTTACACTCCGGCTCCCAGAGTAACAAACCCTCCCTTAGACACCGGCTCCCAGAGGAACAAACCCTCCCTTACACACCGGCTCCCAGAGTAACAAACCCTCCCTTAGACACCGGCTCCCAGAGTAACAAACCCTCCCTTACACACCGGCTCCCAAAGTAACAAACCCTCCCTTACACACCGGCTCCCAGAGTAACAACCCTCCCTTAGACACCGGCTCCCAGAGTAACAAACCCTCCCTTAGACACCGGCTCCAGAGTAACAAACCCTCCTTTAGACACCGGCTCCCAGAGGAACAAACCCTCCCTTAGACACCGGCTCCCAGAGGAACAAACCCTCCCTTAGACACCGGCTCCCAGAGTAACAAACCCTCCCTTAGACACCGGCTCCCAGAGTAACAAACCCTCCCTTACACACCGGCTCCCAGAGTAACAAACCCTCCCTTACACACCGGCTCCCAGAGGAACAAACCCTCCCTTAGACACCGGCTCCCAGAGTAACAAACCCTCCCTTAGACACCGGCTCCCAGAGTAACAAACCCTCCCTTAGACACCGGCTCCAGAGTAACAAACCCTCCTTTAGACACCGGCTCCCAGAGGAACAAACCCTCCCTTAGACACCGGCTCCAGAGTAACAAACCCTCCTTTAGACACCGGCTCCCAGAGTAACAAACCCTCCCTTAGACACCGGCTCCCAGAGTAACAAACCCTCCCTTAGACACCGGCTCCCAGAGTAACAAACCCTCCCTTAGACACCGGCTCCCAGAGTAACAAACCCTCCCTTACACACCGGCTCGCAAGGAACAAACCCTCCCTTAGACACCGGCTCCCAGAGTAACAAACCCTCCCTTACACACCGGCTCCCAAGGAACAAACCCTCCCTTAGACACCGGCTCCCAAGGAACAAACCCTCCCTTAGACACCGGCTCCCAGAGTAACAAACCCTCCCTTACACACCGGCTCCCAAGGAACAAACCCTCCCTTAGACACCGGCTCCCAAGGAACAAACCCTCCCTTAGACACCGGCTCCCAGAGTAACAAACCCTCCCTTAGACACCGGCTCCCAGAGGAACAAACCCTCCCTTAGACACCGGCTCCCAGAGTAACAAACCCTCCCTTAGACACCGGCTCCCAAAGTAACAAAACCTCCCTTAGACACCGGCTCGCAGAGTAACAAACCCTCCCTTAGACACCGGCTCCCAGAGTAACAAAACCTCCCTTAGACACCGGCTCCCAAAGTAACAAAACCTCCCTTAGACACCGGCTCCCAGAGTAACAAACCCTCCCTTAGACACCGGCTCCCAGAGTAACAAACCCTCCCTTCGACACCGGCTCCCAGAGTAACAAACCCTCCCTTAGACACCGGCTCCCAGAGTAACAAACCCTCCCTCAGACACCGGCTCCCAGAGTAACAAACCCTCCCTTAGACACCGGCTCCCAGAGTAACAAACCCTCCCTTACACACCGGCTCCCAAAGTAACAAACCCTCCCTTACACACCGGCTCCCAGAGTAACAACCCTCCCTTAGACACCGGCTCCCAGAGTAACAAACCCTCCCTTAGACACCGGCTCCCAGAGTAACAAACCCTCCCTTAGACACCGGCTCCCAAAGTAACAAACCCTCCCTTAGACACCGGCTCCCAGAGGAACAAACCCTCCCTTAGACACCGGCTCCCAGAGTAACAAACCCTCCCTTAGACACCGGCTCCCAGAGTAACAAACCCTCCCTTACACACCGGCTCCCAGAGTAACAAACCCTCCCTTAGACACCGGCTCCCAAAGTAACAAACCCTCCCTTAGACACCGGCTCGCAGAGGAACAAAACCTCCCTTAGACACCGGCTCCCAAAGTAACAAAACCTCCCTTAGACACCGGCTCCCAGAGTAACAAACCCTCCCTTAGACACCGGCTCCCAGAGTAACAAACCCTCCCTTAGACACCGGCTCCCAGAGTAACAAACCCTCCCTTAGACACCGGCTCCCAGAGGAACAAACCCTCCCTTAGACACCGGCTCCCAGAGGAACAAACCCTCCCTTAGACACCGGCTCCCAGAGGAACAAACCCTCCCTTAGACACCGGCTCCCAGAGTAACAAACCCTCCCTTAGACACCGGCTCCCAGAGTAACAAACCCTCCCTTAGACACCGGCTCCCAGAGGAACAAACCCTCCCTTAGACACCGGCTCCCAGAGTAACAAACCCTCCCTTAGACACTGGCTCCCAGAGTAACAAACCCTCCCTTAGACACCGGCTCCCAGAGGAACAAACCCTCCCTTAGACACCGGCTCCCAGAGTAACAAACCCTCCCTTAGACACTGGCTCCCAGAGTAACAAACCCTCCCTTAGACACCGGCTCCCAGAGGAACAAACCCTCCCTTAGACACCGGCTCCCAAAGTAACAAACCCTCCCTTAGACACCGGCTCCCAGAAGAACAAACCCTCCCTTAGACACCGGCTCCCAGAGTAACAAAACCTCCCTTAGACACCGGCTCCCAGAGGAACAAACCCTCCCTTAGACACCGGCTCCCAGAGGAACAAACCCTCCCTTAGACACCGGCTCCCAGAGTAACAACCCTCCCTTAGACACCGGCTCCCAGAGTAACAAACCCTCCCTTAGACACCGGCTCCCAGAAGAACAAACCCTCCCTTCGACACCGGCTCCCAGAGTAACAAACCCTCCCTTAGACACCGGCTCCCAGAGGAACAAACCCTCCCTTAGACACCGGCTCCCAGAGTAACAACCCTCCCTTAGACACCGGCTCCCAGAGTAACAAACCCTCCCTTAGACACCGGCTCCCAGAAGAACAAACCCTCCCTTCGACACCGGCTCCCAGAGTAACAAACCCTCCCTTAGACACCGGCTCCCAGAGTAACAAACCCTCCCTTAGACACCGGCTCCCAGAGGAACAAACCCTCCCTTAGACACCGGCTCCCAGAGTAACAAACCCTCCCTTAGACACCGGCTCCCAGAGTAACAAACCCTCCCTTAGACACCGGCTCCCAGAAGAACAAACCCTCCCTTCGACACCGGCTCCCAGAGTAACAAACCCTCCCTTAGACACCGGCTCCCAGAGTAACAAACCCTCCCTTAGACACCAGCTCCCAGAGGAACAAACCCTCCCTTAGACACCGGCTCCCAGAGGAACAAACCCTCCCTTAGACACCGGCTCCCAGAGTAACAAACCCTCCCTTAGACACCGGCTCCCAGAGGAACAAACCCTCCCTTAGACACCGGCTCCCAGAGGAACAAACCCTCCCTTAGACACCGGCTCCCAGAGTAACAAACCCTCCCTTACACACCGGCTCCCAGAGTAACAAACCCTCCCTTACACACCGGCTCCCAGAGTAACAAACCCTCCCTTAGACACCGGCTCCCAGAGGAACAAACCCTCCCTTAGACACCGGCTCCCAGAGTAACAAACCCTCCCTTACACACCGGCTCCCAGAGTAACAAACCCTCCCTTACACACCGGCTCCCAGAGTAACATACCCTCCCTTAGACACCGGCTCCCAGAGTAACAAACCCTCCCTTAGACACCGGCTCCCAGAGTAACAAACCCTCCCTTAGACACCAGCTCCCAGAGGAACAAACCCTCCCTTAGACACCGGCTCCCAGAGGAACAAACCCTCCCTTAGACACCGGCTCCCAGAGTAACAAACCCTCCCTTACACACCGGCTCCCAGAGTAACAAACCCTCCCTTAGACACCGGCTCCCAGAGGAACAAACCCTCCCTTAGACACCGGCTCCCAGAGTAACAAACCCTCCCTTACACACCGGCTCCCAGAGTAACAAACCCTCCCTTACACACCGGCTCCCAGAGTAACATACCCTCCCTTAGACACCGGCTCCCAGAGTAACAAACCCTCCCTTAGACACCGGCTCCCAGAGTAACAAACCCTCCCTTAGACACCGGCTCCCAGAGGAACAAACCCTCCCTTAGACACCGGCTCCCAAAGTAACAAACCCTCCCTTAGACACCGGCTCCCAGAGGAACAAAACCTCCCTTAGACACCGGCTCCCAGAGGAACAAACCCTCCCTTAGACACCGGCTCCCAGAGTAACAAACCCTCCCTTACACACCGGCTCCCAGAGTAACAAACCCTCCCTTAGACACCGGCTCCCAGAGTAACAAACCCTCCCTTAGACACCGGCTCCCAGAGTAACAAACCCTCCCTTACACACCGGCTCCCAGAGTAACAAACCCTCCCTTAGACACCGGCTCCCAGAGTAACAAACCCTCCCTTAGACACCGGCTCCCAGAGTAACAAACCCTCCCTTACACACCGGCTCCCAGAGTAACAAACCCTCCCTTAGACACCGGCTCCCAGAGTAACAAACCCTCCCTTAGACACCGGCTCCCAGAGGAACAAACCCTCCCTTAGACACCGGCTCCCAAAGTAACAAACCCTCCCTTAGACACCGGCTCCCAGAAGAACAAACCCTCCCTTAGACACCGGCTCCCAGAGGAACAAAACCTCCCTTAGACACCGGCTCCCAGAGTAACAAACCCTCCCTTAGACACCGGCTCCCAGAGTAACAAACCCTCCCTTAGACACCGGCTCCCAGAGGAACAAACCCTCCCTTAGACACCGGCTCCCAGAGTAACAACCCTCCCTTAGACACCGGCTCCCAGAGTAACAAACCCTCCCTTAGACACCGGCTCCCAGAAGAACAAACCCTCCCTTCGACACCGGCTCCCAGAGTAACAAACCCTCCCTTAGACACCGGCTCCCAGAGGAACAAACCCTCCCTTAGACACCGGCTCCCAGAGTAACAACCCTCCCTTAGACACCGGCTCCCAGAGTAACAAACCCTCCCTTAGACACCGGCTCCCAGAAGAACAAACCCTCCCTTCGACACCGGCTCCCAGAGTAACAAACCCTCCCTTAGACACCGGCTCCCAGAGTAACAAACCCTCCCTTAGACACCAGCTCCCAGAGGAACAAACCCTCCCTTAGACACCGGCTCCCAGAGTAACAAACCCTCCCTTAGACACCGGCTCCCAGAGGAACAAACCCTCCCTTAGACACCGGCTCCCAGAGTAACAAACCCTCCCTTACACACCGGCTCCCAGAGTAACAAACCCTCCCTTAGACACCGGCTCCCAGAGGAACAAACCCTCCCTTAGACACCGGCTCCCAGAGTAACAAACCCTCCCTTACACACCGGCTCCCAGAGTAACAAACCCTCCCTTAGACACCGGCTCCCAGAGTAACAAACCCTCCCTTAGACACCGGCTCCCAGAGTAACAAACCCTCCCTTACACACCGGCTCCCAGAGTAACAAACCCTCCCTTACACACCGGCTCCCAGAGTAACAAACCCTCCCTTAGACACCGGCTCCCAGAGTAACAAACCCTCCCTTACACACCGGCTCCCAGAGTAACAAACCCTCCCTTAGACACCGGCTCCCAGAGTAACATACCCTCCCTTACGCACCGGCTCCCAGAGTAACAAAACCTCCCTTAGACACCGGCTCCCAAAGTAACAAACCCTCCCTTAGACACCGGCTCCCAGAGTAACAAACCCTCCCTTACACACCGGCTCCCAGAGTAACAAACCCTCCCTTAGACACCGGCTCCCAGAGTAACAAACCCTCCCTTAGACACCGGCTCCCAGAGTAACAAACCCTCCCTTACACACCGGCTCCCAGAGTAACAAACCCTCCCTTAGACACCAGCTCCCAGAGTAACATACCCTCCCTTACGCACCGGCTCCCAGAGTAACAAAGCCCTAAAAAAAACTACACCCTGGATTCTGTATTTTCGACCACCTGAGAGTAAAATGCCTTTTATTTTGGCCCTGAGTGACTTTACCCTCTGCCCAGACTCTCAAGTAATAAAGTACTCTTGAATTAGAGATATGCTGGGGTTGGATTTTTGGGAAGGGAGGTCGGGGTTTGGTGTGAGTTGAGTTCTGACACTCATTCTGGGGGACCCCTGTTCATGTTTTTACAGATTTTCCAGGACCATCCTCTCCGTGGCTGTTCCAACATAACAGATAATGTGACTGTGCCATTCACTACCTTCCAAAACATAACCAATGGTACTGCCAGTTTGGCAAGTGGAAAAGATAAGAAACGGACGGGGGAGCCAAACACGGCACTGCTGTCCCTGGTCCTGATGGCCGGCACCTTCTTCATCGCCTTCTTCTTGCGCAAGTTTAAAAATAGCCGTTTCTTGCCCGGGAGAGTAAGTGTCGCTGGTGAGGGCCTGAGAGAAATTCTTCCCTCTCTTGTGTTTCTTTGTTTTCCTTTAAGCAGGCTGCTTTTGTGTCTCCACCAACGTAGGAACAGGAAGAGACCATTCAGCCCCTCACTCCTCCTCCACCATTCAGTTAGGTCACATTGATCTGTATCTTAACTCCATTTCCCTGCCTTGGTTCCCTCATCCTTAATCCCCTTACCCGACAAAAATCCATCAACCTCAGTTTTGAAATTTTCAGTTGACCTCCAGCCTCAACAACTTTTTTGGAGAAGAGAGTTCCAGATTTCCACTATCTTTTGTGCTTCCTGACATCACCCCGAACAGCCTAGATCTAATTTTAAGCTATTAACCCCCTTGTTCTGGGGACACACGCACACACCCCACGGCTGATTCTCCCACTTCCCTGACCCAGAGGCACTGAGGCCCTTTCACCCCCGAACCCTAACTGGCCACTAAGTGAGATTGGCTGAGTCAGTCCAGCCCAGGGGTCAAACTTATGTCCTTGTTCCTGTGTGTGGTGCACCTGCTGACTGAATAGAGCCGATTCTCTCGTCCAGCCCTTACATTCACCATATCCTTCCTGCTTCACTTAGGGAGAAAAGGAATAAAGTTCTCAATGAGGAGCTAACGCCCATTGTCTGAGGATCAAAAGTGATTGCATGGAATGATTTAGGAATTATCTACATTGCCTGAACACGATTTCTTAATTTGTAGTATTTCTATAATATTAGCTTCAGTTAAATGGCTTTAACTCCCAAGGCTACAAGAAGCATCTTTTCCCAATGTAAGCATTCCATGCCATTGTAACAAATGGTTCCCTCATGACACGAGAGAGCTGGCATCATTGCACTTCACTCACAACCAAGGGCTGGGCTCCCACACCAAAAGAAAGCTATTTCAATCAGGCTGATGACTTTCATTGAGGACTCAGTGAGTCAGAATCTCAACCAGTCAATCAATCTCTCGCCACTTCTCTCCAATTCTCTCCCTCCCTAATCTCACAAATTTAAATCTCATACAATCATTTTCACTCGACACCTCTCTTTCTGTCTCTCCCTCTCCCCCTCCATAATCTCACTTATAGATATCAATAAATCTTTCTTTCTCCATCTCTGTCTCTTCCACTCTCTAATTTCAATCATTCAAACTCTCTCCACCTCTCCTCATTCTCCACTTCTCTCTCTCTCCCTCCCACAACTGCCTCACCTTCCCTAATCTCAGATTTAAATCTTACTCTCTCTACAGCTCTCCCCCTCTCCTCCATCATATGGATGAAAATGGAATAGTGTAGGTCAGATGGTTTCACAGGTCGGCGCAACATCGAGGGCCGAAGGGCCTGTACTGCGCTGTAATGTTCTAATAATGTTCTAATTCTAATCTTTCTCTTTGTCCTCCTCTGCCAAACACCTAACACCCTGGATTCACCAGTAGAATCTATAAGTTAAGACCGAGCTTCAGAATAATTTAGCGAGAAAGTGGATTTGCCTTGAGAGATTGTAAAGTGGCACCTTTGTTATTTTTCCACAAGTGAGGAGTTTCGGAAACTGAGTGTCCTTACTGTGAAAGCTGTATACTGTACTCTTATACATACTTTATATCAGGTAAACCAGCTGTTTGTTTGAGGCTGTACTCTCCAACTTAATGGTGTACTTTCTTAACGTATGTCATGTTGGTGTACAGAGTATGGATTCTCTGTTACAATCCTTGATTAAAAGAAACTGCATTTGTTGCGGTGCCTTTCACAACACCAGTACACCCAGAGTTTTCAGTGTCAAAGTGCAAAATGTCAGCTGTGGCTCAGTTAGTAGCAATCTCTGAATCAGAAGCCTGTGTATTCAAGTCCCACGTCACAGTCTTGAGCAAAGAAATCAAGGCTGACACTCCACTGCAGTACTGAGGGTTGAGATGTTAAAATGAGGCCACGCCTGCCCTCAGATGGGCAGAAAAGATCCTATGGCACGATTTCGAAGACCAGGCGAGTTGTTTTTGAGCTACTAGTACAGAGGAGGTTGATGAAGAGAATGAGGTGGATATTGTCTATATGGATTTTAAGAAAGTGTTTGATAAAGTCCCACATAAAAGGCTGGTTAACATAATTGAGGCTCATGGAATAGGAGGGTCAGTGTCCAATTGGATCAAGAAATTGGCTTCAGGACAGAAAGCAACAAGCCGTGATAAATGTTTTTTTCCAGACTGGAGGATGGTAGACTGTGATGTTCCACAAGGGTCAGTGCTGGGACCACTGCCTCTTTTGATATATATAAATGACTTGGATCTTGGAATACAGAGTAGAATTTCAAAATTTGATGATGACACCAAACTTGCAGGAATGGCAAACAGTGAGGATGTGAACAGCCTGCAACAGGACATAGATAGGCTAACAGAATGGGCAGAGAGGTGGCAGATGGAATTTAATACAGACAAGTATGAGATGATGCATTTTGGCAGAAGGAATAGGGAGAGGCAATATATACTTAATGGCACAGTTCTAAAGAGTGTGCAGGAACAGAAGGACCTGGGGTTCATGTGCGTCAATCTTTGAAGGTGGCAGGACATATTGAGAGAATGGTTAGTAAAGCATATGGGATCTTGGGATTCATAGATAGAGGCACTGAGTACAAAAGCAGCTGAATCTTTATAAAGCTCTGGTTAGACCCCCAACTAGAGCATTGTGTCCAGTTCTGGTCACCACACTTTAGGAAGAATGTGAGGGTCCTTGACACAAGGACACAAGAAATGAGAACTGGAGTAGACCATATGGCCCATTGAGCTTGCTCCACCATTCAAAACAATCATGGCTGATCTTAAGCTTCAATTCCACTTTCCCAACAGCTCCCCATATCCCTTGATTCCCTGAGAGACCAAAGATTTGTCTATTCCAGCTTTAAATGTATTCAACAATAGAGCATCCACAACCTTCTGGGGGAGAGAATTCCAAAGATTCACAACCCCCTGAGTGAAGTAATTCCTCCTCATCTCAGTCCTAAATGATTGGCCCCTTATCCTGAGACTGTGCCCTCATGTTTTAGATTCCCCGACCAACAGAAATAATCTCCGTGTCTACCCTATCCAACCCCTTTAGAATCTTATATGTTTCAAGGAGATCACCTCTCATTCTTCTAAACTCCAGAGAATACAGGCCCAATTTACATAGTCTTTTATCATAGGACAACCCCCTCATCCCAGTGACCAATCTAGTGAACCTTCGCTGCACTGTCTCCAAGGCAAGTATATCCTTTCTTAAATGTGGAGATCAAAACTTCACACAGTATTCCAGATGTGGTCTCACCAAAAACCTGTACAACTGTAGCAAGACTTCCTTATTCCGGTACTCCAATCCCCTTGGATGACAAGAGATGTGGAACAGCTAGTCAAGAGGAAGAAGGAAGCTTACTTAAGGTTGAGGAAGCAAGGATCAGACAGGGCTCTAGAGGGTTACAAGGTAGCCAGGAAGGAACTGAAGAATGGACTTAGGAGAGCTCGAAGGGGACATGAAAAAGTCTTGACGGGTAGGATTAAGGAAAATCCCAAGGCGTTCTACACTTATGTGAGGAACAAGAGGATGGCCAGAGTGAGGGTAGGGCCGATCAGGGATAGTGGAGGGAACTTGTGCCTGGAGTCGGAGGAGGGAGGGGAGGTCCTAAATGAATACTTTGCTTCAGTATTCACTAGTGAGAGGGACCTTGTCATTTGTGAGGACAGCGTGGAACAGGCTGATATGCTCGAACAGGTTGAGGTTAAGAGGGAGGATGTGCTGGAAATTTTGAATGACATGAGGACAGATAAATCCCCGGGGCCAGACGGGATATACCCAAGGATATTACGGGAAGCGAGGGAAGAGATTGCTGCGCCTTTGGCGATGATCTTTGCGTCTTCACTGTCCACTGGAGTAGTACCGGATGATTGGAGGGTCGCAAATGTTGTTCCCTTGTTCAAGAAAGGGAATAGGGATAACCATGGGAATTATAGACCAGTCAGTCTTACGTCGGTAGTGGGCAAATTATTGGAGAGAATTCTGAGAGACAGGATTTATGATTATTTGGAAAGGCATGGTTTGATTAGAGACAGTCAGCATGGCTTTGTGAGGGGCAGGTCATGCCTCACAAGCCTTATTGAATTCTTTGAAGATGTGACAAAACACATTCATGAAGGAAGAGCAGTGGATGTGGTGTATATGGATTTTAGCAAGGCGTTTGATAAGGTTCCCCATGGTAGGCTCATTCAGAAAGTAAGGAGGCATGGGATTCAGGGAAAGCTGGCTGTCTGGATACAAAATTGGCTGGCCCATAAAAGTCAGAGGGTGGTAGTAGATGGAAAGTATTCAGCATGGAGCTCGGTGACCAGTGGTGTTCCACAAGGATCTGTTCTGGGACCTCTGCTCTTTGTGATTTTTATAAATGACTTGGATGAGGATGTGGAAGGCTGGGTTAGCAGGTTTGCCGATGACACGAAGGTTGCTGGAGTTGTGGATAGTGTGGAAGGCTGTTGTAGGTTGCAACGGGACATTGACAGGATGCAGAGCTGGGCTGAGAAGTGGCAGATGGAGTTCAACCTGGAAAAGTGTGAAGTGATTCATTTTGGAAGGTCGAATTTGAATGCGGAATACAGGCTGAAAGACAGGATTCTTGGTAGAGTGGAGGAACAGAGGGATCTTGGGGTCCATGTCCATAGATCGCTCAAAGTTGCCACCCAAGTTAACAGGGTTGTTAAGAAGGCGTATGGTGTGTTGGCTTTCATTAACAGGGGGATTGAGTTTAAGAGCCGCGAGGTTATGCTGCAGCTCTATAACGCCCTGGTTAGACCACACTTGGAATATTGTGTTCAGTTCTGGTCGCCTCATTATTGGAAGGATGTGGAAGCTTCAGAGAGGGTGCAGAGGAGATTTACCAGGATGCTGCCTGGACTGGAGGGCATGTCCTACGAAGAAAGATTGAGGGAGCTCGGGCTTTTCTCATTGGAGCGTAGAAGGATGAGAGGTGACTTGATAGAGGTGTACAAGATGATTAGAGGCATAGATAGAGTGGATAGTCAGAGACTTTTTCCCAGGGTGGAAAGGGCTATCACCAGGGGGCATAATTTTAAGGTGATTGGAGGAAGGTTTCGGGGAGATGTCAGAGGTAGGTTCTTTACACAGAGAGTGTTGGGTGCGTGGAATGCGCTGCCAGCGGTGGTAGTAGAAGCAGATACATTAGGGGCATTTAAGCGACTCTTGGATAGGTACATGGATGATAGTAGAATGAAGGGTAGGTAGTTAGTTTGATCTTAGAGTAGGTTAAATGTTCGGCACAACATCGTGGGCCGAAGGGCCTGTACTGTGCTGTACTGTTCTATGTTCTATTACTATTTACCTTCCTGCCTTGAGAGGCTGCAGAGGAGATTTACCAGAATGGTTCCAGGGATGAGGGATTTTAGTTACAAGGTTAGGTTGGAAAACCTGGCATTGTTCTCCCTGCGGCAAAGGAGATTGAGGGGAGATTAGATAGAGGTGTGCAAGATTATGACAGGCTTAGATAAGTTAGACAAGGAAAAACTGTTCCCATTAACTGATGGTACAAGGATGAGGGGACACAGATTGAAGGTTTTAGGCAAGAAATTTAGGGAAAATGTGAAGAACAGATTTTTTTACATAGTGAGTGGTAATGACCTGGAACTCACTGCATACGAGGTTGGCCGCAGCGGAGACAATAATTTCAAAAGGAGATTAGATGGGCACTTGAAGGAAATAAACATATGGGACTTATGGGGATCAAGCGAAGGAGTAGGACTGACTGCATTTCTGCTTGGAGAGCCAGCATGTACTTTGGCTGAATGGCATTCCTCTATGCCGTAAATGACTCTATGACTCTATTTTTGAAGTGTAATCACTACTGTAATGTAGGGAACCATGGCAGCAAATCTGCAGGCATCAGTGTCCCATAAACAGCAATGAGATATCCTGTTTCTATCTTAAGATAGGTCAGACATCAGGAGAACTCACATGCTTCTCCTCAAAACGGGCCATGAGAACTTTTATGCACACCTGAGAGTGCACACGGGGCCTTGGTTTAACGTTGATTTGAAAAATGGCATCTCTGACAGTGCAGCACTCCCTCAGTACTGACCCTCTGACAGTGCAGCACTCCCTCAGTACTGACCCTCTGACAGTGCAGCACTCCCTCAGTACTGACCCTCTGACAGTGCAGCACTCCCACAGTACTGCCCCTCTGACAGTGCAGCACTCCCTCAGTATTGCCCCTCTGACGGTGCAGCACTCCCTCAATACTGACCCTCTGACAGTGCAGCACTCCCTCAGTACTGACCCTCTGACAGTGCAGCACTCCCACAGTACTGACCCTCTGACAGTGCAGCACTCCCTCAGTATTTCCCCTCTGACGGTGCAGCACTCCCTCAGTACTGCCCCTCTGATGGTGCAGCACTCCCTCAGTACTGCCCCCCTGACAGTGCAGCACTCCCTCAGTATTGCCCCTCTGACGGTGCAGCACTCCCTCAATACTGACCCTCTGACAGTGCAGCACTCCCTCAGTACTGACCTCTGACAGTGCAGCACTCCCTCTGTACTGCCCCTACGACAGTGCAGCACTCCCTCAGTACTGCCCCTCCAACAGTGCAGCACTCCCTCAGTACTGCCCCTCCGACATCGCAGCACTCCCTCAGTACTGCCCCTCCGACAGTGCAGCACTCCCTCAGTACTGCCCCTCCAACAGTGCAGCACTCCCTCAGTACTGACCCTCTGACAGTGCAGCACTCCCTCAGTATTGCCCATCTGACGGTGCAGCACTCCCTCAGTACTGCCCCTCCGACAGTGCAGCACTCCCTCAGTACTGCCCCTCCGACAGTGCGGCACTCCATCAGTACTGACCCTCCGACAGTGCAGCACTCCTTCAGTACTGCCCCTCCGACAGTGCAGCACTCCCTCAGTACTGACCTCTGACAGTGCAGCACTCCCTCTGTACTGCCCCTACGACAGTGCAGCACTCCCTCAGTACTGCCCCTCCATCAGTGCAGCACTCCCTCAGTACTGCCCCTCCGACATCGCAGCACTCCCTCAGTACTGCCCCTCCGACAGTGCAGCACTCCCTCAGTACTGCCCCTCCGACAGTGCAGCACTCCCTCAGTACTGCCCCTCCGACAGTGCAGCACTCCCTCAGTTCTGTCCTCCGACAGTGCAGCACTCCCTCAGTACTGTCCCTCTGACAGTGCAGCACTCCCTCAGTACAGACCCTCTGACAGTGCGGCACTCCCTCAGTACTGCCCTCTGACAGTGCAGCACTCCCTCAGTACTGCCCCTCCGACAGTGCAGCACTCCCTCAGTACTGCCCCTCCGACAGTGCAGCACTCCCTCAGTACTGCCCCTACGACAGTGCAGCACTCCCTCAGTACTGCCCCTCCAACAGTGCAGCACGCCCTCAGTACTGCCCCTCCGACAGTGCAGCACTCCCTCAGTACTGCCCCTCCGACAGTGCAGCACTCCCTCAGTACTGCCCCTCCGACAGTGCAGCACTCCCTCAGTTCTGTCCTCCGACAGTGCAGCACTCCCTCAGTACTGTCCCTCTGACAGTGCAGCACTCCCTCAGTACAGACCCTCTGACAGTGCGGCACTCCCTCAGTACTGCCCTCTGACAGTGCAGCACTCCCTCAGTACTGCCCCTCCGACAGTGCAGCACTCCCTCAGTACTGCCCCTCCGACAGTGCAGCACTCCCTCAGTACTGCCCCTCCGACAGTGCAGCACTCCCTCAGTACTGCCCCTCCGACAGTGCAGCACTCCCTCAGTACTGCCCCTACGACAGTGCAGCACTCCCTCAGTACTGCCCCTCCAACAGTGCAGCACGCCCTCTACTGCCCCTCCGACATCGCAGCACTCCCTCAGTACTGCCCCTCCGACAGTGCAGCACTCCCTCAGTTCTGTCCTCCGACAGTGCAGCACTCCCTCAGTACTGTCCCTCTGACAGTGCAGCACTCCTTCAGTACTGTCCCCCTGACAGTGCGGCACTCCATCAGTACTGACCCTCCGACAGTGCAGCACTCCCTCAGTACAGACCCTCTGACAGTGCGGCACTTCCTCAGTACTGCCCTCTGACAGTGCAGCACTCCCTCAGTACTGCCCCTCTGATAGTGCAGCACTCCTTCAGTACTGACCCTCCGACAGTGCAGCACTCTCAATACTGCCCCTCCGACAGTGCAGCACTCCCTCAGTACTGCCCCTCCGACAGTGCGGCACTCCCTCAGTACTGCCCCTCCGACAGTGCAGCACTCCCTCAGTACTGCCCCTCTGACAGTGCAGCACTCCCTCAGTACTGACCTCCGATAGTGCAGCACTCCCTCTGTACTGCCCCTACGACGGTGCAGCACTCCCTCAGTACTGCCCCTCCGACAGTGCAGCACTTTCAATACTGACCCTCCGACATCGCAGCACTCCCTCAGTACTGCCCCTCCGACAGTGCAGCACTCCCTCAGTACTGCCCCTCTGACAGTGCAGCGCTCCCTCAGTACTGCCCCTCCGACAGTGCAGCACTCCCTCAGTACTGCCCCTCCGACAGTGCAGCACTTTCAATACTGACCCTCCGACATCGCAGCACTCCCTCAGTACTGCCCCTCCGACAGTGCAGCACTCCCTCAGTACTGCCCCTCTGACAGTGCAGCGCTCCCTCAGTACTGCCCCTCCGACAGTGCAGCACTCCCTCAGTACTGCCCCTCCAACAGTGCAGCACTCCCTCAGTTCTGTCCTCCGACAGTGCAGCACTCCCTCAGTTCTGTCCTCCGACAGTGCAGCACTCCTTCAGTATTGTCCCCCTGACAGTGCAGCACTCCCTCAGTACAGACCCTCTGACAGTGCGGCACTTCCTCAGTACAGACCCTCTGACAGTGCAGCACTTCCTCAGTACTGCCCTCTGACAGTGCAGCACTCCCTCAGTACTGCCCCTCTGATAGTGCAGCACTCCTTCAGTACTGACCTTCCGACAGTGCAGCACTCCCTCAGTACCGCCCCCTGACAGTGTAGCACTCCCTCAATACTGCCCCTCCGACAGTGCAGCACTCCCTCAATACTGCCCCTCCGACAGTGCAGCACTCCCTCAGTACTGCCCCTCCGACAGTGCAGCACTCCCTCAGTACTGCCCCTCCGACAGTGCAGCACTCCCTCAGTTCTGTCCTCTGACAGTGCAGCACTCCCTCAGTACTGTCCCTCTGACAGTGCAGCACTCCTTCAGTACTGTCCCCCTGACAGTGCAGCACTCCCTCAGTACAGACCCTCTGACAGTGCGGCACTTCCTCAGTACAGACCCTCCGACAGTGCAGCACTCCCTCAGTACTGCCCCTCTGATAGTGCAGCACTCCTTCAGTACTGACCCTCCGACAGTGCAGCACTCTCAATACTGCCCCTCCGACAGTGCAGCACTCCCTCAGTACTGCCCCTCCGACAGTGCGGCACTCCCTCAGTACTGACCCTCCGACAGTGCGGCACTCCCTCAGTACTGCCCCTCCGACAGTGCAGCACTCCCTCAGTTTTGCCCCTCTGACAGTGCAGCACTCCCTCAGTACTGACCTCCGATAGTGCAGCACTCCCTCTGTACTGCCCCTACGACGGTGCAGCACTCCCTCAGTACTGCCCCTCCGACATCGCAGCACTCCCTCAGTACTGCCCCTCCGACAGTGCAGCACTCCCTCAGTACTGCCCCTCCGACAGTGCAGCGCTCCCTCAGTACTGCCCCTCCGACAGTGCAGCACTCCCTCAGTACTGCCCCTCCAACAGTGCAGCACTCCCTCAGTTCTGTCCTCCGACAGTGCAGCACTCCTTCAGTACTGTCCCCCTGACAGTGCAGCACTCCTTCAGTACTGTCCCCCTGACAGTGCAGCACTCCCTCAGTACAGACCCTCTGACAGTGCAGCAATCCCTCAGTACAGACCCTCTGACAGTGCAGCACTCCCTCAGTACAGACCCTCTGACAATGCGGCACTTCCTCAGTACTGCCCTCTGACAGTGCAGCACTCCCTCAATACTGCCCCTCTGATAGTGCAGCACTCCTTCAGTACTGACCTTCCGACAGTGCAGCACTCCCTCAATACAGCCCCTCCGACAGTGCAGCACTCCCTCAGTACTGACCCTCCGACAGTGCAGCACTCCCTCAGTACTGACCCTCCGACAGTGCAGCACTCCCTCAGTACTGACCCTCTGACAGTGCAGCACTCCCTCAGTACTGACCCTCCGACAGTGCAGCACTCCCTCAGATCTGCCCATCCGACAGGTGCAGCACTCCCTCAGATCTGCCCCTCCGACAGGTGCAGCACTCCCTCAGTACTGACCCTCCAGCACTGCAGCTCTGCCTCCGACAGTGCAGCACTCCCTCAGTACTGACCCTCTGACAGTGCGGCACTCCCTCAGTACAGACCCTCTGACAATGCGGCACTTCCTCAGTACTGCCCTCTGACAGTGCAGCACTCCCTCAATACTGCCCCTCTGATAGTGCAGCACTCCTTCAGTACTGACCTTCCGACAGTGCAGCACTCCCTCAGATCTGCCCATCCGACAGGTGCAGCACTCCCTCAGATCTGCCCCTCCGACAGGTGCAGCACTCCCTCAGTACTGACCCTCCAGCACTGCAGCTCTGCCTCCGACAGTGCAGCACTCCCTCAGTACTGACCCTCCAACACTGCAGCTCTGCCTCCGACAGTGCAGCACTCCCTCAGTACTGATCCTCCAACACTGCAGCTCTGCCTCCGACAGTGCAGCACTCCCTCAGTACTGACCCTCCGACAGTGCAGCACTCCCTCAGTACTGACCCTCCGACAGTGCAGCACTCCCTCAGATCTGCCCCTCCGACAGGTGCAGCACTCCCTCAGTACTGACCCTCCAACACTGCAGCTCTGCCTCTGACAGTGCAGCACTCCCTCAGTACTGACCCTCCAACACTGCAGCTCTGCCTCCGACAGTGCAGCACTCCCTCAGTACTGACCCTCCAACACTGCAGCTCTGCCTCCGACAGTGCAGCACTCCCTCAGTACTGCCCCCCTGACAGTGCAGCACTCCTTCAGTACTGACCCACTGACAGTGCAGCACTCCCTCAGTACTGCCCCTCTGACAAAGAACAAAGAAAATTACAGCACAGGAACAGGCCCTTCGGCCCTCCAAGCCTGCGCCGATCCAGATCCTATATCTAAACCTGTCACCTATTTTCTAAGGGTCTGTATCTCTTAATTTCCTGCCCATTCATGTATCTGTCTAGATACATCTTAAAAGACGCTATCGTTTTCACGTCTCCCACCTCCGCTGGCAACGCGTTCCAGGCACCCACCACCCTCTGCGTAAAGAACTTTCCACGCATATCCCCCTAAACTTTTCCCCTCCGACAGTGCAGCACTCCCTCAGTACTGCCCCTCTGACAGTGCAGCACTCCCTCAGTACTGCACCTCTGACAGTGCAGCACTCCCTCAGTACTGCCCCTCTGACAGTGCAGCACTCCCTCAGTATACACTGGAGTGTAGGCCTGGATTACGATTCCAGTCTATGGAGGGGATCTTGAACCCATGACTTTCCAACTCAGACTAAAGGGCTGTCAACTGAAGTGCGCTTCAGGTTGCAAGGGACAGAGCGTTGCTTGCAAATCAATGACCTGAACCCCAGAGAACATCTAGTGTAAAAAGCCACCCGAAGTGAGAATGCTTTGAGATAGCTCCTGATGCACTGGGCTAGAGAGATTAGTGAAGGATCATCTTACTGCTCTTAGTCACAGAGCTGGTCAGAGAGCATGTGCACACTGTAAAACATGAAGCATGTTGAAACTAAAGGATAACTTTGATCTAACTTTGAACAATATTTTCACGAAGTTAACACTTTGTGTTGCAGATTCGCCGTGTGATCGGAGATTTTGGAGTTCCAATAGCTATCCTCATCATGGTTCTGGTTGACTATTCCATCCAGGAGACCTTCACCCAGGTGGGAGACTAATTCTGCACGTCCCCTTTTTTGTCTTAATATTTCCTCCACCTCCACCCTCTCCCAGCAGCACTGGATGCTCTCTGGGGCCTTGTCTTATACCTGGGATGCCATTCATTCAATCTTACAGCACAGGAGGAGGCTGCTTAGCCAATCGTGCCTGTATCAGCTCTTTATTTTTTGAATTCATTCATGGGACGTGGGCGACGCTGGCTAGGCCAGCATTTATTGTCCATCCCTAATTGCCCTTGAGAAGGTGGTGGTGAGCTGCCTTCTTGAACCACTGCAGTCCATTTGGGGTTGGTATACCCACAGTGCTGTTAGGAAGAGAGTTCCAGGAGTTTGACCCAGCAACAGTGAAGGAACGGTGATATAGTTCCAAGTCAGGAGGGGAACTTGCAGCTGGTGGTGTTCCCATGTATTTGCTGCCCTTGTCCTTCTATTTGGTAGAGGTCACAGGTTTAGAAGGTGCTGTCTAAGGCGCCTTGGTGCATTGCTGTAATGCATCTTGTAGATGGTACACACTGCTGCCACTGTGCGTCGGTGGTGAAGGGAGTGAATGTTTGTAGATGGGGTGCCAATCAAGCGGGCTGCTTTGTCCTGGATGTTGTCGAGCTTCTTGAGTGTTGTTGGAGCTGCACGCATCCGGGCAAGTGGAGAGTATTCCATCACACTCCTGACTTGTGCCTTGTAGATGGTGGACAGGCTTTGGGGAGTCAGGAGGTGAGTTACTCGCCGCAGGATTCCTAGCCTCTGACCTGCTCTTGTAGCCACGGTATTTATATGACTACTCCAGTTCAGTTTCTGGTCAATGGTAGCCCCTAGGATGTTGATAGTGGGGGATTCAGCGATGGTAATACCATTGAATGTCAAGGGGAGATGGTTAGATTCTCTCTTGTTGGAGATGGTCATTGCCTGGCACTTGTGTGGCGCGAATGTTACTTGCCACTTATCAGCCCAAGCCTGGATATTGTCCAGGTCTTGCTGCATTTCTACACGGACTGCTTCAGTATCTGAGGAGTCATGAATGGTGCTGAACATTGTGCAATCATCAGCAAACATCCCCACTTCTGACCTCATGATTGAAGGAAGGTTATTGATGAAGCAGCTGAAGATGGTTGGGCCTAGGACATTACCCTGAGGTACCTCTGCAGTGATATCCTGGAGCTCAGATGATTGACCTCCAACAACCACAACCATCTTCCTTTGCGCTAGGTATGACTCCAGCCAGCGGAGAATTTTCCCCCTGATTCCCATTGACCTGAGTTTTGTGAGGGCTCCTTGATGCCATACTCAGTCAAATGCTGCCTTGATGTCAAGGGCAGTCACTCTCACCTCACCTCTTGAGTTCAGCTCTTTTGTCCATGTTTGAACCAAGGCTGTAATGAGGTCAGGAGCTGAGTGGCCCTGGCGGAACGTAAACTGAGCGTCACTGAGCAGGTTATTGCTAAGCAAGTGCTGCTTGATAGCACTGTTGATGACACCTTCCATCACTTTACTGATGATTGAGAGGAGGCTGATGGGGCGGTAATTGGCCAGGTTGGACTTGTCCTGCTTTTTGTGTACAGGACATACCTGGGCAATTTTCCACATTGCAGGGTAGATGCCAATGTTGTAGCTGGACTGGAACAGCTTGGCTCGGGGTGTGGCAAGTTCCGGAGCACAGGTCTTCAGTACTATTGCCGGAATATTGTCAGGGCCCATAACCTTTGCAGTATCCAGTGCCTTCAGTCATTTCTTGATATCACACGGAGTGAATCGAATTGGCTGAAGTCTGGCATCTGTGATGCTGGGGACCTCAGGAGGAGGCCGAGATGGATCATCAACTCGGCACTTCTGGCTGAAGATTGTTACAAATGCTTCAGCCTTATCTTTCGCACTGATGTGCTGGGCTCCCCCATCATTGAGGATTGGGATATTTGTGGAGCCACCTCCTCCAGTTAGTTGTTTAATTGTCCACCACCATTCACGGCTGGATGTGGCAGGACTGCAGAGCTTAGATCTGATCCGTTGCTTATGGGATCACTTAGCTCTGTCTATCGCATGCTGCTTATGCAGTTTGGCACACAGATAGTCCTGTGTTCTGGCTTCACCAGGTTGACACTTCATTTTGAGGTATGCCTAGTGCTGCTCCTGGTATGCCCTCCTGCACTCTTCATTGAACCAGGGTTGGTCTCCTGGCTTGATGGTAATGATAGAGTGGGGGATATGCCGGGCCATGAGGTTACAGATTGTGGTTGAGTACAATTCTGCTGCTGCTGATGGCCCACAGTGCTTCATGGATGCCCATTTTTGCATTGCTCGATCTGTTCGAAATCTATCCCATTTAGCACGATGATAGTGCCACACAACACGATGGACGGTATCCTCAATCTTAATGCGGGACTTCGACTCCACAAGGACTGTGCGGTGGTCACTCCTACCAATACAGTCATGGACAGAAGCATCTGTGGCAGGCAGATTGGTGAAGACGAGGTCAAGTATGTTTTTCCCTCCTGTTGGTTCCCTCACTACCTGCCGCAGACCCAGTCTAGCAGCCTATGTCCTTTAGGACTCGGCCAGCTCGGTCAGTAATGGTGCTACCGAGCCACTCTTGGTGATGGACATTGAAGTCCCCCACCCAGAGTACATTTTCTGCCCTTGCCACCCTCAGTGCTTCCTCCAAGTGGTGTTCAACATGGTGGAGTACTGAGTCATCAGCTGAGGGAGGGCGGTAGGTGGTAATCAGTAGGAGGTTACCTTGCCCATGTTTGACCTGATGCCATGAGACTTCATGGGGTCCGGAGTTGATGTTAAGGACTCCCAGGGCAACTCCCTCCCTACTGTATACCACTGTCCTGCCACCTCTGGTGGGTCTGACCTGACGGTGGGACAGGACATACCCAGGAATAGTGATTGCAGTGTCTGGG
This sequence comes from Heterodontus francisci, assembly GCF_036365525.1. NCBI lineage: Eukaryota > Metazoa > Chordata > Chondrichthyes > Heterodontiformes > Heterodontidae > Heterodontus > Heterodontus francisci. Next base: position 6,067,652 of record NC_090375.1, on the reverse strand, counting down.
ACATTGTCTGTAAAGTACGATTCTGTGAGCATGACTATGTCAGGCTGTTGCTTGACTAGTCGGTGGGACAGCTCTCCCAACTTTGGCACAAGCCCCCAGATGTTAGTAAGGAGGACTTTGCAGGGTCGACAGGGCTGGGTTTGCCGTTGTCGTTTCCGGTGCCTAGGTCGATGCCGGGTGGTCCGTCTGGTTTCATTCCTCTATATTGACTTCGTAGCGGTTAGGTACAACTGAGTGGCTTGCTAGGTCATTTCAGAGGGCATGTAAGAGTTAACCACATTGCTGTGGGTCTGGAGTCACTTGTAGGCCAGACCAGGTAAGAACGGCAGATTTCCTTCCCTAAAGGACATTAGTGAATCCGATGGGTTTTTACAACAATCAACAATGGTTTCCTGGCCATCATTAGACTAGCTTTAAATTCCAGATTTATTAATTAAATTCAGATTCCACCTTCTGCTGTAGTGGAATTTGAACCCATGTCCTCAGGGAAATACCCTGGGTCTCTGGGTTACTAGTCCAGTGACAATACCGCTACGCCACCGCCTACCTCTTGGAAACAGCTATGCAATTAACCCCACCAACCCCCAACACTTTTCCTCCATAGCCTTGCAATTTTCTCCCCTTCAAGTATTTATCCTGTTCCTGTTGAAAGTTACTATTGAATCCACTTTCAGATATTCAACTGAGAGACAGAACAGTGATTGTTGGTGGACTGTCCAGCAAGGAATGAGCCACACCAGCCAAGCCCACCCTTTCCTCATTCACACCCCAACCCATCCACCACTGCCACTGACCTCTTAGAGAGGGAGCAGCACATTCTGTTCACCAAGAGTTTCTTATTGCAGTGCAACTTCATCTCTCCTTAGCCCCATTCTCGCTCAGTACATAAAGTGACTCTTTATCCAGTAAAGTATTAAAGTGCGAGACACCTTTTGGAACTGGTGCAATATTGAAGCTGACTGCAGATATTAGTCTGAATTACATTGGTAACTGTCTTTCTGGAATGCTCCAATTCCTGAGACTGCACCTGTTTAATATTTTTTGTGGCTTGAATAGGCCTTTACTCCTTCGGATAACACATTGGCTCCCTAAGAGATTTGCGTTTCCTCGAGCTGAACCAGCTTTCTCTTTTTTTGTTCCAGCACAAAACTGGCAGCTTCACTGAGAGGGCCACAGATGGCTGGTGTGGGGAAACGTCCCACTGGTGCAGTGGAATGGGCAGGGGTAGACTCCTGAGGATGCAATTTGGACAGAATTGAGTAAACTGCAGCCTGCAGGCCACATACGGCCCTGCTCTCCAGGAATCCAACAGTAGCATTCCAGCTCAATCAAGCTGTTCTCCGCTCTACATTCATCTGGTTTTGCCCCATTGGAACGTTGTGTGGCTGATGTTTTTCAAAAAAGTATCTGATCGGACAGTGTAGAGGGAGCTTTACTCTGTATCTAACCCCCGTACTGTACCTGTCCTGGGAGTGTTTGATAGGACAGTGTAGAGGGAGCTTTACTCTGTATCTAACCCCCGTACTGTACCTGTCCTGGGAGTGTTTGATAGGACAGTGTAGAGGGAGCTTTACTCTGTATCTAACCCCCGTACTGTACCTGTCCTGGGAGTGTTTGATAGGACAGTGTAGAGGGAGCTTTACTCTGTATCTAACCCCGGTTTTTTTTCTTTGTTTGTTAAGGTGGCCTTTATACCCTTTTATGTCGAGGGGGCCTTTATTCCTCAGGCCCCCTTTATATACATATTTTTAAAATAACTTTATTAAAAAACAGATAAATAAACAAAAAACTCAAATTAAAATGCCATTCTCGGCATTGACGATGCACTCCAGTCCCTGCGGTGCCCACCGGTCGCTGAAGGCCTCGAGCATACCGGCGGACACCACATGCTCCTTCTCCAGGGACACCCAGGCGCGAACGTAACCGCGAACGAGGGGCAGGCAATCAGGGAGGACGGACCCCCTGACGGCCCGCAGCCTAGACCTGTGAATTGCCACCTTGGCCAGGCCCAGGAGCAAACCGACGAGGAAATCCTCCTCCCGGCCCACGCCCCTCCGCTCCGGGTGCCCAAAGATCAGGAGCGTGAGACTGAAGTGCAGCGAGAACTTGAGGAGCAGCCCCTTCAAATACCCAAAGAGGGGCTGCAACCTCGCACATTCCATATATACATGGAACACGGACTCGTCCAGGCGGCCTGGGAGTCCGTGAACCAACTGAAAAGTATATTGCATGGGACTGCCCTGTGCAACACCCTCCACCCCAGGTCCCCGATGTAAAGGGGGAGCACACCCGCATAGAGAGACCTCCTTCGGGGTTTCCCTTCACCGCCAGATGGCAACGCGGACCGCCAGGGCGTGTCCGGCCGGCTGACGAGGGCGAGGAGTGTGCAGGAGCAGCCCGTACAGGAAACCCCTCGGCGCCGATTGGAATGGCATGGAGGGCATTTCCGAGAGGCGGCTCGGGTTGTGCGGGACCGGCTCCCGAGGAGGGTTTCGGGGCCTGGGTCCGATGAGCAGTTCCGGCCGAGCGGGGGTCAGCTCGGCCGGGATCGCTCCGCACTCCCGAGCCCCCTCGCCACACACAGTGAGGGGCGTCTCGGGGGCTTCGGATACTCCTCCGCCCGCCGGTCCATCCCTGGAGTCGGCCGCCTGGACAGCCGAAGCGCTCTCCGCCGGCGGGGGAGCACCCTGACTGGAGGCGACCATGTTCCAGACTCGGAATAGATCCCGGTAAAAGACAGGCAACTCCCTCAGAGAGGCGCGGCTAACGGACTCCGCCAGGAGCTGCGTGCCGTCTTGAAGGCAGTGACACTGGCAGAAAAAATACGTCGCCAGCGCACACCATCTGGGAGGATGCTCGACGTACAGGTATCTCTGCAGGGTCCGAAGGCGGAGAGTCGCAGCCTGGGTGCGGACGCACACCAGCGACTGGCCACCCTCCTTGATCGGGAGACTCAGGACCGCAGCAGGGACCCAGTGTTTCCTCTTGCCCCAGAAGAAATCGACGAGTTTCTTCTGGATCTTGGTGGCAAATGCAGGGGGAAGGGCCAAAGTGACCAACCGGTACCACAACATGGAGGCCACCAGTTGGTTTATGACCAACGCTCGGCCCCTGTAGGAAAGCACTCGGAGCAGTCCTGTCCAGCGCCCCAGCCGAGTGGTGACTTTCGCCTCCAACTCCTGCCAGTTTGCCGGCCAGGCTTCCTCAGCGGGGCTAAGGTGGACTCCCAGATAGAGGAGGTGCGTAGTGCTTCACTCAAAAGGTGTCAACTCCTCCGGCAGAGAGTCCACCCGCCAGTGACCCACCAGGAGACCGGAACATTTCTCCCAATTGATCCTCGCGGAGGACGCGGCAGAAAAGGTCTGCTGGCAGTCGCGCATTCTCCGCAAGTCAACGGGATCTGTGACCACGAGGAGCACGTCGGCGTAAGCCAAAAGGACGACCCGCATGGCCGGCTCGCGCAGAGCCAATCCCGTCAACCTCCTGCGAAGCAGGCACAGCAACGGCTCCACGCAGATGGTGTACAATTGACCGGACATGGGGCATCCCTGACGCACTCCTCTCCCAAAGCAAAGGGGTGCCGTCAAGGACCCGTTAACCTTGACGAGACACTCTGCGGCTGCGTATTTAAGACGGACCTGGGCCACAAAATGCGGCCCGAGTCCGAAAGCGCGCAGAATCCCGAAAAGGTATTCGTGATCCACCCTGTCGAACGCATTCTCCTGATCGACTGACCAGTCCTCTGGGAAAGATGGATCAGGTCCCGGACCAGATGGATGTTCTCCTGGATGGACCGACCCGGAACCGTGTAGGACTGGTCAGGGTGGATCATGTGGGCCAGCACGGAGCCCAGGCGGGTAGACATAGCCTGGGCCAAGATCTTATAATCCGTGCTGAGGAGGGAGACCGGGCGCCAGTTTTTAAGCAGGTGGAGATCACCCCTCTTCGGCAGCAGGACGATGCCCTGCGCCACGAGAGGGGCATCTGCCCGGTCGCCAGGCTTTCCCCCAGGACCCGCAGGTAATCGTCTCCCAGGACGTCCCAGAACGCCCTGAGGAACTCCACGGTCAACCCATCCAGCCTTGGGGATTTGCCCCTCGAGAGCTGGTGGAGGGCACCGGTCAGCTCCGCCAATGTGAGCGGAGCCTCCAATCTTTTGGCGCCCTCCAGGCTGACCTGCGGCAGGTCCTCCCACAAAACTCTGCGCGCGTCCTCGCTGGACGGATCTGGAGAGAACAGCGCACTGTAATAAGTACGGACCAGGAGGCCCATTCCCTCCGGATCCGTGATGGAGGATCCGTCGTCGGCCAGCAGCTCGACGAGCTGCTTACGGACCCCCCGCCATTTTTCCAACGAGTAGAAGAAGGGGGAGGCGCGGTCCAAATCTTCCAGGATCTGGATCCGCGACCTCACGTATGCGCCTCGGGACCCTATGAGCTGCAGGTCCCTCAGCGCGCCCTTCTTCTCCTTGTATGCCTGCCACAGAGCCGGGTCCGCGACGGCATGACCGAGGCGGGACTCCAAGTCGAGCACCTCTCTCTCAAGGCGCCCAATCTCGGCTTCCAACCTCTTGGTCGACCCCTTCACGTACTCCTGACAGAAGACGCGGATGTGAGTCTTGCCCACATCCCACCATAGCCTCAAGAAGGGGAAGCCCCCCCGCTTCCTTCTCCAGTCGGCCCAGAATCGACGGAACGAGTCCCGAATTCGTCCTCCAGCAGCCAGTTGTTAAAGTGCCAGTACGCGGACCCCGCCCGCGTGCGGAGTGGAGTGAACTCCGCCCACACCAGGTGGTGGTTCGAGCACGGCACCAGCCGCATGGAGGCTGCCGAGATGCGGGAGACTTACGCCTGCGATATGTAGAGACGGTCGATTCGGGACCCTCCTCCTCCAGACCTCCACGTGAAGGCGCTGGAGTCAGGATGGTGATTCCGCCAAACGTCCACCAAGTTAAGGGAGCTGATCAGTCCCCTCAACTTCTCCACCGACGCTTGACCGTGCTGGGGACCGGAGCGATCCCCCACCTCGAGGGTACAGTTAAAATCCACCCCCCCCCCCCCCCCGAGGATGATGCACTCGCCACTATCGATGGAGCTCAAGAGAGCGGACACTTCTTCAAAGAAGCGCGCTTGCAACGCGCCGGGCCTGGGCGCGTACACGTTCACAAAGTGGAGCGGCACGCTACCCAGGCGAACGGCGAGGTGGAGCAAGCGGCCCGGCACTTTGACCCCCAAGATCTCCGGCTGAAAAGTCGGGGCCAACAAGATAGCCACCCCACTAGAAGTAGGGGTGAGGTGACTCATGTAGACCCCACCCTGCCACTCCAGGAGCCAGGTGGCTTCGTCTCCCGGAATGGTGTGGGTTTCCTGCAGAAAGCTCACCGCGTATCTCCCTTCCCTGAGGACTGAGAGATTGTGAAATCTGCGGTGAGCCCCTCTGCTGCCGTTGATGTTGAGGCTGGCTATGGTTATCTTCATGTCAAAGGTACTTAAAACCCGTCACCAACACCTCACTATGAGGAGAGAGTGGAAGTGCACCTGGCCTTCCACTCCCCCAGCAACCCATTGAGGAACGCACTAAACTGGCGCCTCTCAACCAGTTTCACGCCCGCACCCTTGCCCGCTTTCTTGAGGGCGGCACGGACAGACTGGATGATTAGCGCCAGGCTCGACCAACAGCCGAGGGCCAGCTGAACTTTATCGCAGCAACCCCTGCAAGCCGCGAGGAAATCCCGGAGTTCCGCCGTGTGTATGAGAGGAGACTCGGTACACGAGGAACTCCACCAGGATCAATGGCGGTGGAGTCCTCTCTGGGTTCTACTGTGAAACTAGAGCCTGTGGGCGCCAGCGGTTCAGGACCCCCCTCCACCTCCGTCCCCAGGCCAATGATCGGTCCAGGGGAGACGGTAGTTCCCGACTCCGGAAATCCAGCCAGAGCCGAGACCGGAGGTGGCGAGAGGAGGCCAACTCCCGCTCCGCTAGCAACCACAGGCCCAGCAGATGGGGCAGCATTCTCTATTATAACCGGGTCGGGTGTCTCCTGGTTGATGGCGGACTGCGGCTCAGAGGGCCAAACCTTTGGGGCCTCGCCCTCCCCTCCACTCAGGGCACCCGACCCAGTGGCAGTGGCAGAATGGGCGGCATCCCCAGGCTCCCCCACCACAAGCAGGGCCCCACTTACTCCTTCAGGAGGGGCCTCATGTACAGGGGCCTTCCCCTCCCCTCCATCCTGAGGGGTAGGGAGCTCCTGCCCAGACGTTGCAGACTTGATGATGGTGGTGGCAGGGGGAACCCGGGGACCCGAAACAGGAGACGGCTCCCCTCCAACAGATGGGCCCTGTGTTACTTCTGTGAAGGGGTGCCTTCTCCTCTTTTTCCCAGTTGGGCGCAGAGGCTCAGAGACCTCCATGCCATCAGAGGCCTCCGGCTCCGCACTCTTTTTTTTTAGTCACCCTGGGCCTGAGCCCAGCCTGGAGCAAGTGGGCTCCCCGAGATTGTACCTTGGGCTGAGCTGAGGCTCGGGTCATGTCAATGCGTCCAGGGGAAGCGTCTCTTGATGTTTATTTTTCCTCCGCGCCTTCCTTCTACCTGGATGGGCACTTCCCACCCCGCCGGAGGCCGTGAAGATCACAGCCTCCAGAACCAATTGAATGGTGTCTGGTGGATGTGTAGGGGGGGTGGAAGGAGGTGCAGCAGCACCACCCTGGGCTGCTGAGGTGGAGTTGGCAGCCGGGAGGTTGGGGCAGTTGTTATGAACATGCCCCACCCCCTTGCAGACATGGCACCGCACCCCGTCCAAGGTCCAGAAGAAGCGGTAGGCCGTCCCCTGGAACTCTACATTGAAATGGCCATCTGTGACCTCCTCCCGCACCAGCTGCTTGAATAGCTGGCGGGGGAAGGAGTACACATGCCGGAGGTTGTTCTCCCGTAGACCGAGTGGGACTGGGCTGAGCCCCGTCTTTACCTCCCCCAGATGGTGCAGGTGGGGAAGGAGGAACTCACCAGGAATGAAGGGTGGGACATTAGACAAAATGACCCCTTTGCGCAGTGGCCTCCAGGGGGTCCACTGGCAGAAAGGTCCCACCCACGGTGAGCCCCTTGCTCAGAGCCAGGGACACCGCCCGCTCGGTCTTCAGGAAAAACACCGCCTTCTCATACATTTTTGAGGCAGCAACAATGGCTGAAGGGCCGACAACCTCGGCCATTGCCTTTACGCATACCTCTATTGACATGTTTTGGTGGACGTAGCTCTTGACCCCATGCTTCGATGTTATTAATGCAAACGGTGACAGGGCAACAGGTGCAGCAGCCGCAGCAGCATATGTGCGGGAAGGCCCCGCCACCGGCAAAGAGGGGCTTGCCATGGGGTTGCAGAGCTACGCCCACCCCCAAGAAACAAAGCACACAACAGTTTCCTCTTTAACTCAAGCAATATGATGGCAGGGGGGAGGATGGGAGTAGAGGAGGATAGGGCTGAAAAGGAAAAGGAGAGGCGAGGATAGGTGGCCGAGTGATGGAGGGGAGAGAACAGCTGCGAGGATGTTACAGTTCAATTGGTGATTGGAGCACCTTGCTGCAGAGTCTACAGTCCAGTCTTCCAGTTAGGGGAGGGCTCTTCGCCCGGGTCGGCTAGAGCCGCCCGGTTCTCTCCCTTTTCTGCTGTTGTATAAAGATAGTCTTCAGCCGGGCAGCTCCAGCCGTCCCGAGCCACACAGTTGGGGGTGGGGAGGGAGCCCCTTTTGTGCAGGATGTAAGGTAAACACAAGAGCAAATACAAGGGCTGCCTATAGAATTTGGCAGCCCCACCCCTGGATCTTCCGGTGCCTCCTCCCTCCCCCAACAGTCCAAGCAAAAAACAGTTCTCTGGTGCTCCAGCACCCACCTCTCCAAAATGACTTGCAGGTCTTCTTAGTCTTGAAAAAGTGCAACAGTTCCACATTTAAGTTGTAAATGCAGCTCTCTCCTCTCTAGTTTCTCCACTCTCTCCTCTCTAGTTTCTCCACTCTCTCCTCTCTAGTTTCTCCACTCTCTCCTCTCTAGTTTCTCCACTCTCTCCTCTCTAGTTCCTCCACTCTCTCCTCTCTAGTTTCTCCACTCTCTCCTCTCTAGTTCCTCCACTCTCTCCTCTCTAGTTTCTCCACTCTCTCCTCTCTAGTTTCTCCACTCTCTCCTCTCTAGTTTCTCCACTCTCTCCTCTCTAGTTTCTCCACTCTCTCCTCTCTAGTTTCTCCACTCTCTCCTCTCTAGTTTCTCCACTCTCTCCTCTCTAGTTTCTCCACTCTCTCCTCTCTAGTTTCTCCACTCTCTCCTCTCTAGTTCCTCCACTCTCTCCTCTCTAGTTTCTCCACTCCAGTTGCAGTTACAGCAACACAGGTGCAGCTGCTCCCCCTGATTGCAGGCAGGAAGTGCTGCAAATTGCCCAGCCAATCCCAGTGCTGTACCTGTCCTGGGAGTGTTTGATGGGGACAGTGTAGAGGGAGCTTTACTCTGTATCTAACCCCGTGCTGTACCTGTCCTGGGAGTGTTTGATGGGACAGTGACCTGGAGTGCACAGAGAGATTACTATTTCTGCCCGTCATTCTGAGTACTGAGCTATGTGTTGATTCGACAGCATTCACTCCCAACCGCCTGTGCCTTTTTTTCAGAAACTGAGTGTTCCAACCGGCCTATCGGTCACGTCCCCTGAGAAGAGAGGTTGGTTCATTAATCCTCTGGGAAAGAACAGAGATTTCCCTATCTGGATGATGTTTGCCAGTCTGATTCCTGCTATCCTGGTCTTCATCCTCATCTTCATGGAGACCATGATTACCACGTGAGTCCTCAGTACAAAGGGATTGTGCTTAGTTACGAGGGGTTTATGGACTAGATTTTAGCCGAATGGATAAAGACTGCCCGAAGCTGATTCCATACTCCTCCCTTAGAGAGGATTGAGAGCAGAGTGGAGACCTGGGCCCTGTTCCTGTTTAGATTGCTGCTAGAGAGCAAGGACAGACTCGCTCTGTGTGTCACTGTCTCGTGTTGTTGCCCCAAGCCTCTGTTCTGTAAATGACACCACAGTGAGCTTCAATAGAACCCGGCCCACAATTCCAGACAGAATTTCCCGGCCCACAATTCCAGACAGAATTCCCATTCCTTGGATTTCAATGCACAGTTAATCGTAACTAAACTAGTTTGCTGGGATCATAGTTACATCATCGAGTCAGTAAATCAGCAAGTGTCAGTGGGGGGAGGGGGTTCTGTGACGGTGACTGGGGGGGGTCTGAGCTGGGGGTGGTGGCGTTGGTTGGGTGTGGTCGGTCGGTTGGGTGTGGTCGGTCGGTCGGTTGGGTGTGGTTGGTCGGTTGGGTGTGGTTGGTCGGTTGGGTGTGGTCGGTCGGTCGGTTGGGTGTGGTTGGTCGGTTGGGTGTGGTCGGTCGGTCGGTTGGGTGTGGTTGGTCGGTTGGGTGTGGTTGGTCAGTTGTGGTCGGTTGTTGTGGTTGGTCGGTTGTGGTCAGTTGTGTGTGGTTGGTCGGTTGTGGTGGTTGGTCAGTCGGTTGGGTGTGGTTGTTCGGTTGTTGTGGTTGGTCGGTTGTTGTGGTTGGTCGGTTGTGGTGGTTGGTCAGTCAGTTGGGTGTGGTTGTTCGGTTGTTGTGGTTGGTCGGTTGTGGTGGTTGGTCAGTCGGTTGGGTGTGGTTGTTCGGTTGTTGTGGTTGGTCGGTTGTTGTGGTTGGTCGGTTGTGGTGGTTGGTCAGTCGGTTGGGTGTGGTTGTTCGGTTGTTGTGGTTGGTCGGTTGTGGTGGTTGGTCGGTTGTGGTGGTTGGTCAGTCGGTTGGGTGTGGTTGTTCGGTTGTTGTGGTTGGTCGGTTGTGGTGGTTGGTCAGTCGGTTGGGTGTGGTTGGTTGGTTGGTGTGATGCTCTCTGCTGCTGCAGGTCAGTTAACGTTTTCCTTACCGTCCCCTCACTCACTGTCCCCGCAGTTTGATCATCAGTAAGAAGGAGAGGATGCTGACCAAAGGCTCCGGGTTCCACTTGGACCTTCTGATCATCGTGGCGTCTGGGGGTGTGGCGGCCTTGTTTGGTTTGCCCTGGCTCGCTGCAGCTACTGTCAGAACCGTCACCCATGTCAACGCACTAACCGTCATGAGCAAGTCTGTGGCTCCTGGTGACAAGCCCAAGATTCAGGAGGTGAAAGAGCAGCGAGTAACCGGGCTGGTGGTAGCTGTCCTGGTGGGTAAGTGACCATCACCACTTTCCCTCCCTCTCTGTCACCATTACCATCCCCACTCTCCCTCCCTCCCTCACCCTCGCCACTTTCCCTCCCTCCCTCACCATCACCACTCTGTCCCTCTCTCACCATCACCACTCTGTCCCTCTCTCACCATCACGCTCGCCACTCTCTCCCTCCCTCACCAACACTATTGCCACCCTCCCTCACCAACACCCTCACCACTCTCCCTTCTTCACCATCAGACACTTAACCAGCATAACCACAAACCATGAAAGGAATGTTAATCAAAGGATGAATCTTAAACCCCTTGACGACACAATAAAGAACTGGCTGGGATTGACTCTGAAGTCTAAGTGGTATTAGAATTTTACCCACCGTGCCTGTGTTGTCCCTTTGAAAGAACTCTCCAATTAGTCGCACTCTCCTGCTCTTTCCCCACAGCCCTGCAAATGTTTCTCCTTCAAGTATTTATCCACTTTCCCTTTTTAACTATTGAATCTGCTTCCTATGCCCTTGAAATGGGTTATGTAAATGTAACTTCTGATGTAAGATCACTGACCTGAAACGTTAACTTTGCCCCTCTCTCCACAGACTCGCTGAGTATTTCCAGCACTTTGTTTTTATTTCAGATTTCCAGCATCTGCGGTATTTTTCTTTTATTTAACCCTTGATTTTATATTTTTCTCTCCTTGTTCTTCCAACCAAAATGAATCACTTCACATTTCTCTGCATTAAATTTCATCTGCCACTTGTCTGCCCATTCCACCAGTCTGTCTAGGTCCTGTTGGTATCACTATCTGCCTCACAGTTCACAAACTTCCAAATTTTGAGTCATCTGCTAATTTTGAAATTGTACCCAATCTAGGTCAGTAATATATCAAGAAAAGCAATGGTCCTAACACCAATCCCTGGGCAACACCCAATATACCTTCCTCATGTTCATCACCCCTCTCTGTTTCCTAACACTCAGCCAATTTCGTATCCAAGCTGCCACTGTCCCTTTTATTCCCTGGGCTCCAACTTTGCCAACAAGCCTGTTATGTGGCACTTTATCAAAAGCCTTTTGGAAGTCCATGTACACCACATCAACCTCATCTCTGTTACCTCATCAAAAAACTCAATCAAATTAGTTTACCACAAATTGCCTTTAATAAATCCATGTTGGCTTTCCATAATTTATCCACATTTGTCCAAGCTTTCCCACCACCAAGGTTAAACTGACTGGCCTGTAGTTGCTGGATTTATCCTTACATCCTTTTTTGAACAAGGGTGTTACATTTGCAATTCTCCAGTCCTCTGGCAGCACCCTTGTACCAAAGGAGGTTTGGAAGATTATGACTAGTGCCTCCAATTTTCACCCTTACTTCCCTCAGCATCCTTCATTCTTTCTCCCCTCCCTTTTAATTATTTCCACCTCCTTTTGTTGTGAACAATATAGGGCCTTCTGTTTTCTAGGCTTGTCCATTGTAATTGGCGACCTCCTACGAAAGATCCCACTGGCTGTGCTGTTTGGGATCTTCCTCTACATGGGCGTCACCTCACTGAATGGTATTGAGCTGTACGAGCGTCTGCAGTTGCTGCTGATGCCATCAAAGCATCATCCAGATCATGTGTACGTCCGGAAGGTGAGTCAAACACCAGGAAAACTCAGTACCAGGGGGTGGACGAGAGGGGCAGGGATGGACGAGGGGGGCGGGTGTGTGTGTGTGTCTATTTGGCTTCAGGGGTGTGTAATGGTGTTGTCCGATTTGAGGGGTGTGTAACGTTCTTGTGCGATTTGAGTAGTGTGTAACAGTCTTGCCCGATTTGAGGGGTGTGTAACGTTCTTGTCCGATTTGAGGGGTGTGTAACGTTCTTGTCCGATTTGAGGGGTATGTAACGGTCTTGCCCGATTTGAGGGGTGTGTAACATTCTTGTGCGATTTGAGGGGTGTGTAACATTCTTGTGCGATTTGAGGGGTGTGTAGCGGTTTTGTCCAATTTGAGGGGTGTGTAACGTTCTTGTCCGATTTGAGGGGTTTGTAACGTTCTTGTCCGATTTGAGGGGTTTGTAATGGTCTTGTCCGATTTGAGGGGTGTGTAACGGTCTTGTCCGATTTGAGGGGTGTGTAACGGTCTTGTCCGATTTGAGGGGTGTGTAACGGCCTTGTCTGATTTGAGGGGTGTGTAACGGTCTTGTCCGATTTGAGGGGTGTGTAACGGTCTTGTCTAATTTGAGGGGTGTCTAACGGTCTTGTCCGATTTGAGGGGTGTGTAATGGCCTTGTCTGATTTGAGGGGTGTGTAACGGCCTTGTCCGATTTGAGGGGTGTGTAACGGTCTTGTCCGATTTGAGGGGTGTGTAACGGCCTTGTCCGATTTGAGGGGTGTGTAACGGTCTTGTCCGATTTGAGGGGTGTGTAACGGTCTTGTCCGATTTGAGGGGTGTGTAACGTTCTTGTCCGATTTGAGGGGTGTGTAACGTTCTTGTGCGATTTGAGGGGTTTGTAACGGTCTTGTCCAATTTGAGGGGTGTGTAACGTTCTTGTCCGATTTGAGGGGTGTGTAACGGTCTTGTCCGATTTGAGGGGTGTGTAACGGTCTTGTCTAATTTGAGGGGTGTCTAACGGTCTTGTCCGATTTGAGGGGTGTGTAATGGCCTTGTCCGATTTGAGGGGTGTGTAACGGCCTTGTCCGATTTGAGGGGTGTGTAACGGTCTTGTCCAATTTGAGGGGTGTGTAACGGTCTTGTCCGATTTGAGGGGTGTGTAACGGCCTTGTCCGATTTGAGGGGTGTGTAACGGCCTTGTCCGATTTGAGGGGTGTGTAACGGTCTTGTCCGATTTGAGGGGTGTGTAACGGTCTTGTCCGATTTGAGGGGTGTGTAACGGCCTTGTCCGATTTGAGGGGTGTGTAACGGTCTTGTCCGATTTGAGGGGTGTGTAACGGCCTTGTCCGATTTGAGGGGTGTGTAACGGCCTTGTCCGATTTGAGGGGTGTGTAACGGTCTTGTCCGATTTGAGGGGTTTGTAACAGTCTTGTCCGATTTGACGGGTTTGTAACGGTCTTGTCCGATTTGAGGGGTGCGTAACGGTCTTGTCCGATTTGAGGGGTGCGTAACGGCCTTGTCTGATTTGAGGGGTGCGTAACGGTCTTGTCCGATTTGAGGGGTTTGTAACAGTCTTGTCCGATTTGAGGGGTTTGTAACGGTCTTGTCCGATTTGAGGGGTGTGTAACGGCCTTGTCCGATTTGAGGGGTGTGTAACGGCCTTGTCCGATTTGAGGGGTGTGTAACGGTCTTATCCGATTTGAGGGGTGTGTAACGGCCTTGTCCGATTTGAGGGGTGTGTAACGGCCTTGTCCGATTTGAGGGGTTTGTAACGGTCTTGTCCGATTTGAGGGGTTTGTAACGGTCTTGTCCGATTTGAGGGGTGTGTAACGGTCTTGTCCGATTTGAGGGGTGTGTAACGGTCTTGTCCGATTTGAGGGGTGTGTAACGGCCTTGTCCGATTTGAGGGGTGTGTAACGGTCTTGTCCGATTTGAGGGGTTTGTAACGGTCTTGTCTGATTTGAGGGGTTTGTAACGGTCTTGTCCGATTTGAGGGGTGTGTAACGGCCTTGTCTGATTTGAGGGGTGTGTAACGGTCTTGTCTGATTTGAGGGGTGTGTAACGGTCTTGTCCGATTTGCAGGTGAAGACCCTTCGGATGCACTTGTTCACCATTGTCCAGGTCTTCTGTCTGGCGATTCTCTGGGCTGTCATGTCCACCGTTGCCTCTCTCGCTTTCCCGTTTTTGCTCATCTTGACTGTTCCTTTGAAGGTTTTCGCACTCACCAGAATCTTCACAGATCGAGAGATGAAATGTGTAAGTGTTCTGCAGGAGAGATCAAGCTTTGGCACCCGACAAATTATTTACCAAGTGTATTCGGGGGGCCTTTGCTCCATACACCATGTGGCCAGTGTCGAGTAACTGTCAGTGAGGATTGCAGCCTGGCAGTCACCACTGATCCTATCTGCTTCATTTTCCCAATAAAGACTAACTCCTGCAGACAGTTCCCCTACAGCTGTCTAACAGCAGAACAAATTGCATTTATATAGCACCTCAAACATAGGGTGTTTGATGCATGTCAGGTGATCTCATCAAGTGAGAACCAGGCTAAATATAATAAGTTGGGAGGGGAGGTGAAGAGAAAAATAAGACTGGCAAAGAGAGAATATGAGAATAGAATGGCAGTCAACATAAAAGGGAACCCAAAAATCTTCTACTGGCTTGTAAATAGTAAGCGAGTGGTAAGAGGAGGAGTGAGGCCTATTAGGAACAGAGAGGGTAATATATGCTTAGAAGTGCAGGGTAGGGCTAATATATTTAATGAGTACTTTGTATCTGTGTTCACTAAGGAAATGGAGGCTGACAAAATATCAGTGGAAGCAGAGAGAGTAGAGGCAATGGATAGGATAAAAATTGAGATCGGGGAGGTACTAAAAAAGATGCCTGTGCTTAAGATTGATAAATCATCTGGTCCAGATGACTTGCAACCAGGTTGATAAAGGAAGTGGGGATGGAATAAAAACAGAAAGTGCAGGTCTGGCAACATCTGTGGAGAGAGAAACAGTTAACATGTCAGGTCTGTGACCTTTCAACAGAACTGGCAAAGGTTAGAAATGTCTTTGAGCAAGTGAAAAGGGGGAGGGAGGGGGAAGAACAACAAATGGGAAGGTGTGTGATTGGGCAGAGGGCAGGAGAGATTAAATGATAAAGATGTCACGGACCAAAGGGAGTGCTAAATGTTGTATTAAAAGACAAAGCATTAGCCCAGAGAGAGTGTTAATGGCAGAATAATGAACAGCTCTATCCAAAAGCAAAAGCCAGAAAAACAGGTTTAAATCAGGCCCATGCTTAAGGAAGTAAAATTAAATTAAATTTAAAAAAGCAGTCAAGGGAGGACATATTGAGTGGTTAGTAACGCATATGGGATCTTGGGCTTTATAAATAGAGGCATTGAGTACAAAAACAGGGAATAAAAACAAGAAATGCTGGAACCACTCAGCAAGTCTGGCAGCATCTGTGGAAAGAGAAGCAGAGTGACCCGAAATGTTAACTCTGCTTCTCTTTCCACAGATGTTGCCAGACCTGCTGAGTGGTTCCAGCATTTCTTGTTTTTATTTCAGATTTCCAGCATCAGCAGTATTTTGCTTTTATATTACAAAAACAGGGAAGTTATGCTGAACCGTTATAAAGTCCTGGTTAGGCCCCAACTAGAGAATTGCATCCAGTTCTGGTCACCACACTTTAGGAAAGAGCCAGAGAGCGATACAGCACTGAAACAGGCCCTTCGGCCCACCGAGTCTGTGCCGACCATCAACCACCCATTTATACTAATCCTACATTAATCCCATATTCCCTACCATTCTCCTACCACCTATCTACCCTAGGGACAATTTACAATGGGCAATTTACCTATCAACCTGCAAGTCTTTGGCTGTGGGCGGAAACCCACACGGTCACAGGGAGAACTTGCAAACTCCGCACAGGCAGAGAACTGAACCAGGGTCACTGGAGCTGTGAGGCTGCGGTGCTAACCACTGCGCCACCCAAAGATGTGAGGGTCCTTGAGAGACTGCAGAGGAGATTTACCAGAATGGTTCCAGGGATGGAGGATTTTAGCTACAAGATTAGGTTGGAAAAGCTGGGGTTGTTCTCCTTAGAGCAAAGGAGATTGAGGGGAGATTTGATAGAAATATACAAGATTATGACAGGCTTAGATAAGTTAGACAAAGAAAAACTGTTCCCATTAACTGATGGTACATGGACTAGGGCACACAGATTGAAGGTTTTGGGCTAAAGATGCAGGGGGAATGAGAGGAAGAACTTTTTTACACAGCGAGTGGTAATGACCTGGAACTCAGTGCCCACACGGTTGGTGGAAGCGGAAAAGATGAATAATTTCAAGAGGAAGTTGGATAGCTGCCTGAGAGAAATAGACTTGCAGGACCATAGGGCTTGAGCCGGGGAGTGGGACTGACTGGATTGCTCCACAGAGAGCCGGCATGGTCTCGATGGGCCAAATGGCCTCCTTCTGTGCCATAAATGATTCCACAGCAAAATGTCCCAGAGTTCTTCACAAGAGCTTTATGAAACAAAATTTGTCACTGAGCATCATAAGGAGACATTGGTACAGGTGACTGAAAGTTTAATCAAAGAGCTAGGTTTTAAGAAACATATTAAAGGAGAAGAGAGAGGCAAGAAGGTTTAGAGAGGGAATTCCAGAGCTTAGACCCGAGGTTACAAGACCGCCAATGGTGGACTGAACAAAATTAGGGCTGCACAAGAGGCCAGAATTGGAGGAGCTCTGAGATCCTGGAGGGTTGTGGGGCTGGAGGAGGTTACAGAGATAGGGAGGGTTGTAGGAGCTGGAGGAGGTTACAGAGATAGGGAGGGTTGCAGGGGCTGGAGGAGGTTACAGAGATAGGGAGGGTTGTAGGGGCTAGAAGAGGTTACAGAGATAGGGAGGGTTGTAGGGTCTGGAGGAGGTTACAGAGATAGGGAGGGTTGTAGGGGCTGGAGGAGGTTACAGAGATAGGGAGGGTTGTAGGGGCTGGAGGAGGTGACAGAGATAGGGAGGGTTGTAGGGTCTGGAGGAGGTTGCAGAGATAGGGAGAGTTGTAGGGGCTGGAGGAGGTTACAGAGGTAGGGAGGGTTGTAGGGTCTGGAGGAGGTTACAGAGATAGGGAGGGTTGTAGGGGCTGGAGGAGGTTACAGAGATAGGGAGGGTTGTAGGGTCTGGAGGAGGTTAGAGAGAGAGGGGGTTTGGGTGCGGTTGGAGGCGAGCACATGGAGGGGTTTGAAAACAAGGATTAGAACTTTAAAATTGAGGTGGTCCTTGACCAGGAGCCAGTGTAGGTGAGCAAGCTGAGGGATTGATGGGTGAGTGGGATTTGGTGCAAGGTAGGACATGGAGAGTGGAGTTTTTGGATCAGCTGAAGTCTATGGAGAGTGGAGGGTGAGAGGCCATCCAGGATTGCATTGGAATAGTCAAGTCTAGAGGTACCAAAGACACGGTTGCAATGTTGCAAGAAATAGTAGCAAGTCTGAGGATTGGAAATGTTTTAGAAACTAGCAAAGGGTCACCAAAAAGTTGATAAAAAAGGAAAAAAAATAGAGTAATGTAAAAACAGATTGTAAGAGCTTTTATGGGTATATCAAAAGGAATAGAGTAGCTAAAGTAATGTTGGTCCCTAGAAACAGAAACAGGAGAAATTATCATGGGGAATGAGGAAATGGCAGAGACATTGAACAAATATTCTGTGTCTGTCTTCAGAGTAGAAGACACAAGTTTCATACTGGAAATAGGCAGTAACCTAGGGGCTAAATAGAGTGAGGAAATTAAGGATATTGATATCAGCCAAGAAATAGTATTAGAGAAACTTGAGGGACTAAAATCTGACAAATCTCCAGGACCTTATAGCCTACACCCTAGAGTTTTAAAAGAGATAGCCGCAGAGATAGTGGATGTGCTTGCTATGATTTTCCAAAATTCCTTAGATTCGGGAACGGTCCCATCAGATTGGAAGTTGGCAAATGTTACACCGCTTTTCAAAAAGGGAGGGAGAGAGAAAACAGGGAACTACAGGCAGTTAGTCTGACATCAATCGTTGGGAAAATGCTGGAATCTATTATTAAGGAAGTCTTAACAATGCACTTAGAGAAGCATAGTATAATTAGAACAAGTCAACATGTTTTTACCAAAGGAAAATCCTGTTTGACAAATTTATTAGAGTCCTTTGAGGATGTAACGAGTAGGATAGATAAAGGGGAACCAGTAGATGTAGTGTACCTGGATTTCCAAAAGGCATTCGATAAGGTTAATTGGCAAGATAAGGGCTCATGGAGTTGGGGGTAATATATTAGCATGGATAGAGGATTAGTTAACAGACAGGAAGCAATGAGTGGGCATTAACGGGGCATTTTCAAGTTGGCAGGCAGTAACTAGTGGAGTGCCACAAGGATCAGTGCTGGGGCCTCTGCGATTTACAGTCTATACAAATTACTTGGAATGAAGAGACAGAGAGAAATATATCTAAGTTTACTGATGATACAAAGGTAGGTGGAAAGGTAAGTTGTGGGGAGGAGACAGAGAGGCTGCAAAGAAATATAGACAGGGTAAGCGAGTGGGCAACAAGATGTCAGATGGAGTATAATGTAGGGAAGTGTGAAGTTATGCACTTTGATCGTAAGAATAGAAAAGCAGAATATTTATGAAAGGTATGAAACTTGTAAGTGTTGGTGTTCAAAGAGACTTGGGTGTGCTTGTTACAAGGAACACAGAAAGTTAACATGCAGGTACATCAAACAATTAGGAAGGCAAATGACATGTTGGCCGTTATTGCAAGGGGATTGGAGTACAGGAATAGGGAAGTCTTGCTACAAGTGTACAGGGTTTTGGTGAGACCACATCTTGAATACTGTGTGCAGTTTTAGTCTCCATATCTAAGAAAGGATATACTTGTATTGGAGGCAGTGCAGCCAAGGTTCACTAGAATGGTCCCTGGGATGTGGGGGTTGACCTCTGATGAGAGGCTGAGTAAATTTGGGCCTATATTCTCTGGAGTTCAGAAGAATAAGAGGCGATCTAATTGAGACATACAGGATTCTAAAGGGGCTGGATAGGGTAGACACAGAGAGATTGTTTCCACTGGTCAGCGAATCTAAAACATGAGGGCACAGTCTCAGGATAAAGGGCTGATCGTTTAGGACTGAGATGAAGAGAAATTACTTCACTCAAAGTGTTGTGAATTTTTGGAATTCTCTACCCCTGAGGGTTGTGGATGCTCCATCATTGAATACATTTAAGGCTGGGATAGATAGACTTTTGGTCTCTCAGGCAATCAAATTAGCATTGTGGGTGTACCTACCTGACACAGACTGCAGCGGTTCAAGAAGGCAGCTCACCACCACCTTCTCAAGGGCAATTAGGGATGGGCAATAAATGCTGGCCTGGCCAGTGATGCCCACATCCCAAGAATGAATTTTTTTAAAAATCAAGGGATATGG
Organism: Heterodontus francisci; assembly: GCF_036365525.1. Taxonomy (NCBI): domain Eukaryota; kingdom Metazoa; phylum Chordata; class Chondrichthyes; order Heterodontiformes; family Heterodontidae; genus Heterodontus; species Heterodontus francisci. The sequence goes on along the minus strand of NC_090375.1, from coordinate 6,048,417 downwards.
GGACTGAGTGGGAAAGTGGAGTTGAATCCTAAGATCAGCCATGATCATATTGCAAACCCCTCACAGCTCTCCAATGTCCAGTCCATACAGTCCTTCACAGCTCTCCAATGTCCAGTCCATACAGCCTCTCACAGCTCTCCAATGTCCAGTCCGTACAGTCCTTCACAGCTCTCCAATGTCCAGTCCATACAGCCTCTCACAGCTCCCCAATGTCCAGTCCATACAGTCCTTCACAGCTCTCCAATGTCCAGTCCATACAGCCCCTTACGGTTCTCCAATGTCCAGTCCATACAGCCCCTTACGGTTCTCCAATGTCCAGTCCATACAGCCCCTTACGGTTCTCCAATGTCCAGTCCTTACAGCCCCTCACAGCTTTCCAATGTCCCCAATGTCCAGTCCATACAGTCCTTCACAGCTCCCCAATGTCCAGTCCGTACAGTCCCTCACAATTGTCCAATGTCCAGTTCATACAGCCCCTCACAGCTCCCCAATGTCCAGTCCATACAGTCCTTCACAGCTCCCCAATGTCCAGTCCATACAGCCCCTCACAGCTCTCCAATGTCCAGTCCATACAGTCCTTCACAGCTCCCCAATGTCCAGTCCATACAGCCCCTCACAGCTTTCCAATGTCCAGTCCATACAGCCCCTCACAGCTCCCCAATGTCCAGTCCATACAGCCCCTCACAGCTCTCCAATGTCCAGTCCATACAGCCCCTCACAGCTTTCCAATGTCCAGTCCATACAGCCCCTCACAGCTCTCCAATGTCCAGTCCATACAGTCCTTCACAGCTCCCCAATGTCCAGTCCATACAGCCCCTCACAGCTTTCCAATGTCCAGTCCATACAGCCCCTCACAGCTCTCCAATGTCCAGTCCATACAGCCCCTCACAGCTCTCCAATGTCCAGTCCTGACAGCCCCCCACAGCTTTCCAATGTCCAGTCCATACAGCCCCTCACAGCTTTCCAATGTCCAGTCCATACAGCCCCTCACAGCTCTCCAATGTCCAGTCCTGACAGCCCCCCACAGCTTTCCAATGTCCAGTCCATACAGCCCCTCACAGCTCTCCAATGTCCAGTCCATACAGCCCCTCACAGCTCTCCAATGTCCAGTCCTTACTGCCCCTCACAGCTCTCCAATGTCCAGTCCTTACTGCCCCTCACAGCTCTCCAATGTCCAGTCCTTACAGCCCCTCACAGCTCTCCAATGTCCAGTCCATACAGCCTCTCACAGCTCTCCAATGTCCAGTCCTTACTGCCCCTCACAGCTCTCCAATGTCCAGTCCATACAGCCCCTCACAGCTCTCCAATGTCCAGTCCTTACAGCCCCTCACAGCTCTCCAATGTCCAGTCCTTACAGCCCCTCACAGCTCTCCAATGACCAGTCCTTACAGCCCCTCACAGCTCTCCAATGTCCAGTCCTTACAGTCCCTCACAGCTCTCCAATGTCCAATCCTTACAGCCCCTCACAGCTTTCCAATGTCCAGTCCATACAGCCCCTCACAGCTCTCCAATGTCCAGTCCTTACAGCCCCTCACAGCTTTCCAATGTCCAGTCCATACAGTCCCTCGCAGCTCTCCAATGTCCAGTCCTTACAGCCCCTCACAGCTTTCCAATGTCCAGTCCATACAGCCCCTCACAGCTTTCCAATGTCCAGTCCATCCAGCCCCTCACAGCTCTCCAATGTCCAGTCCATACAGCCTCTCACAGCTCTCCAATGTACAGTCCATACAGCCCCTCACAGCTCTCCAATGTCCAGTCCATACAGTCCCTCACAGCTCTCCAATGACCAGTCCTTACAGCCCCTCACAGCTCTCCAATGTCCAGTCCTTACAGTCCCTCACAGCTCTCCAATGTCCAATCCTTACAGCCCCTCACAGCTTTCCAATGTCCAGTCCATACAGCCCCTCACAGCTCTCCAATGTCCAGTCCTTACAGCCCCTCACAGCTTTCCAATGTCCAGTCCATACAGTCCCTCGCAGCTCTCCAATGTCCAGTCCTTACAGTCCCTCACAGCTCTACCAATGTCCAGTCCTTACAGCCCCTCACAGCTTTCCAATGTCCAGTCCATACAGCCCCTCACAGCTCTCCAATGTCCAGTCCTTACAGTCCCTCACAGCTCTCCAATGTCCAGTCCTTACAGCCCCTCACAGCTCTCCAATGTCCAGTCCTTACAGTCCCTCACATCTCCCCAATGTCCAGTCCTTACAGTCCCTCACAGCTCTCCAATGTCCAGTCCTTACTGCCCCTCACAGCTCCCCAATGTCCAGTCCTTACAGTCCCTCACAGCTCTCCAATGTCCAGTCCATACAGCCCCTCACATCTCCCCAATGTCCAGTCCTTACAGCCCCTCACAGCTTTCCAATGTCCAGTCCATACAGCCCCTCACAGCTTTCCAATGTCCAGTCCATACAGCCCCTCACAGCTCTCCAATGTCCAGTCCTTACAGCCCCTCACAGCTTTCCAATGTCCAGTCCATACAGCCCCTCACAGCTCTCCAATGTCCAGTCCTTACAGCCCCTCACAGCTTTCCAATGTCCAGTCCATACAGCCCCTCACAGCTTTCCAATGTCCAGTCCTTACTGCCCCTCACAGCTCTCCAATGTCCAGTCCTTACAGCCCCTCACAGCTTTCCAATGTCCAGTCCTTACAGCCCCTCACAGCTTTCCAATGACAGTCCATACAGCCCCTCACAGCTTTCCAATGTCCAGTCCATACAGCCCCTCACAGCTCTCCAATGTCCAGTCCATACAGCCCCTCACAGCTTTCCAATGTCCAGTCCATACAGCCCCTCACAGCTCTCCAATGTCCAGTCCATACAGCCCCTCACAGCTTTCCAATGTCCAGTCCTTACAGCCCCTCACAGCTTTCCAATGTCCAGTCCATACAGCCCCTCACAGCTTTCCAATGTCCAGTCCATACAGCCCCTCACAGCTCTCCAATGTCCAGTCCATACAGCCCCTCACAGCTTTCCAATGTCCAGTCCATACAGCCCCTCACAGCTTTCCAATGTCCAGTCCATACAGCCCCTCACAGCTTTCCAATGTCCAGTCCATACAGCCCCTCACAGCTTTCCAATGTCCAGTCCATACAGCCCCTCACAGCTCTCCAATGTCCAGTCCTTACAGCCCCTCACAGCTTTCCAATGTCCAGTCCATACAGCCCCTCACAGCTTTCCAATGTCCAGTCCATACAGCCCCTCACAGCTTTCCAATGTCCAGTCCATACAGCCCCTCACAGCTTTCCAATGTCCAGTCCATACAGCCCCTCACAGCTTTCCAATGTCCAGTCCATACAGCCCCTCGCAGCTCTCCAATGTCCAGTCCATACAGCCCCTCACAGCTTTCCAATGTCCAGTCCATACAGTCCCTCACAGCTCTCCAATGTCCAGTCCATACAGCCCCTCACAGCTTTCCAATGTCCAGTCCTTACTGCCCCTCACAGCTCTCCAATGTCCAGTCCTTACAGCCCCTCACAGCTTTCCAATGTCCAGTCCTTACAGCCCCTCACAGCTTTCCAATGTCCAGTCCATACAGCCCCTCACAGCTTTCCAATGTCCAGTCCATACAGCCCCTCACAGCTTTCCAATGTCCAGTCCATACAGCCCCTCACAGCTCTCCAATGTCCAGTCCATACAGCCCCTCACAGCTTTCCAATGTCCAGTCCATACAGCCCCTCACAGCTCTCCAATGTCCAGTCCATACAGCCCCTCACAGCTTTCCAATGTCCAGTCCTTACAGCCCCTCACAGCTTTCCAATGTCCAGTCCATACAGCCCCTCACAGCTCTCCAATGTCCAGTCCATACAGCCCCTCACAGCTTTCCAATGTCCAGTCCATACAGCCCCTCACAGCTCTCCAATGTCCAGTCCATACAGCCCCTCACAGCTTTCCAATGTCCAGTCCATACAGCCCCTCACAGCTTTCCAATGTCCAGTCCATACAGCCCCTCACAGCTTTCCAATGTCCAGTCCATACAGCCCCTCACAGCTCTCCAATGTCCAGTCCTTACAGCCCCTCACAGCTTTCCAATGTCCAGTCCATACAGCCCCTCACAGCTTTCCAATGTCCAGTCCATACAGCCCCTCACAGCTTTCCAATGTCCAGTCCATACAGCCCCTCACAGCTTTCCAATGTCCAGTCCATACAGCCCCTCACAGCTTTCCAATGTCCAGTCCATACAGCCCCTCGCAGCTCTCCAATGTCCAGTCCTTACAGCCCCTCACAGCTTTCCAATGTCCAGTCCATACAGCCCCTCACAGCTTTCCAATGTCCAGTCCATACAGCCCCTCACAGCTTTCCAATGTCCAGTCCATACAGCCCCTCACAGCTCTCCAATGTCCAGTCCATACAGCCCCTCACAGCTTTCCAATGTCCAGTCCATACAGCCCCTCACAGCTCTCCAATGTCCAGTCCATACAGCCCCTCACAGCTTTCCAATGTCCAGTCCTTACTGCCCCTCACAGCTCTCCAATGTCCAGTCCTTACAGCCCCTCACAGCTCTCCAATGTCCAGTCCTTACAGCCCCTCACAGCTCTCCAATGTCCAGTCCTTACAGCCCCTCACAGCTCTCCAATGTCCAGTCCTTACAGCCCCTCACAGCTCTCCAATGTCCAGTCCTTACAGCCCCTCACAGCTCTCCAATGTCCAGTCCATACAGCCCCTCACAGCTTTCCAATGTCCAGTCCATACAGCCCCTCACAGCTTTCCAATGTCCAGTCCATACAGCCCCTCACAGCTTTCCAATGTCCAGTCCATACAGCCCCTCACAGCTTTCCAATGTCCAGTCCATACAGCCCCTCGCAGCTCTCCAATGTCCAGTCCTTACAGCCCCTCACAGCTTTCCAATGTCCAGTCCATACAGCCCCTCACAGCTTTCCAATGTCCAGTCCATACAGCCCCTCACAGCTTTCCAATGTCCAGTCCATACAGCCCCTCACAGCTCTCCAATGTCCAGTCCATACAGCCCCTCACAGCTTTCCAATGTCCAGTCCATACAGCCCCTCACAGCTCTCCAATGTCCAGTCCATACAGCCCCTCACAGCTTTCCAATGTCCAGTCCTTACTGCCCCTCACAGCTCTCCAATGTCCAGTCCTTACAGCCCCTCACAGCTCTCCAATGTCCAGTCCTTACAGCCCCTCACAGCTCTCCAATGTCCAGTCCTTACAGCCCCTCACAGCTCTCCAATGTCCAGTCCTTACAGCCCCTCACAGCTCTCCAATGTCCAGTCCTTAGAGCCCCTCACAGCTCTCCAATGTCCAGTCCATACAGCCCCTCACAGCTTTCCAATGTCCAGTCCATACAGCCCCTCACAGCTTTCCAATGTCCAGTCCATACAGCCCCTCACAGCTCTCCAATGTCCAGTCCTTACAGCCCCTCACAGCTTTCCAATGTCCAGTCCATACAGCCCCTCGCAGCTCTCCAATGTCCAGTCCATACAGCCCCTCACAGCTTTCCAATGTCCAGTCCTTACAGCCCCTCACAGCTCTCCAATGTCCAGTCCTTACAGCCCCTCACAGCTCCCCAATGTCCAGTTACAGTCCCTCACAGCTCTCCAATGTCCAGTCCATACAGCCCCTCACAGCTCTCCAATGTCCAGTCCTTACAGTCCCTCACAGCTCTCCAATGTCCAGTCCATACAGCCCCTCACAGCTCTCCAATGTCCAGTCCTTACAGTCCCTCACAGCTCTCCAACGTCCAGTCCTTACAGTCCCTCACAGCTCTCCAATGTCCAGTCCATACAGCCCCTCACAGCTCCCCAATGTCCAGTCCTTACAGTCCCTCACAGCTCTCCAATGTCCAGTCCTTACAGTCCCTCACAGCTTTCCAATGTCCAGTCCATACAGCCCCTCACAGCTTTCCAATGTCCAGTCCATACAGTCCCTCACAGCTCCCCAATGTCCAGTCCATATGACTCCTTCAACTGTGCTGTGGCCTGTGATATGTTTGCTCTCATTGTTGGTGTAGCTGTTGTATTAAAATCTCTGCTCAGCGCTCTGCCATCTTATCATGTTCTCTTCTTGCAGCTTGATGCTGTTGATGCCCAGCCTACCTTTGATGAGAAGGATGGTCTGGATGAGTACGACGAGCTTTCGATGCCAGTTTGAGTGGGCATTAAGGCCTTAGAACAAACCGTAAACCTATCATGGCGCTGATTGGGAGGCGGAGGAGCGAGGGGCCGCGGCCAATCCTGGTGCCTAATCCACATCTGTCATTATCCACATCTGTCGGTATCAAGATCGATCTTGGTCAAAATGTGTCAATATCAACATCAGTTAGCATGAACATCTGTCAGCATCTACCTTGATCAACTTTTCTTCAATGGGAGAAGAAGGACAAGTTGGGACCAAACTCTATGGTGTTAGTAGCAATAGAAACCACAGTCTACCGATTGGCCATGGATACTCTATGGTATTAGTAGCAAGAGAAACCACAGTCTGCCGATCGGCCATGGATACTCTATGGTATTAGTAGCAAGAGAAACCACAGTCTGCCGATCGGCCATGGATACTCTATGGTATTAGTAGCAAGAGAAACCACAGTCTGCCGATCGGCCATGGATACTCTATGGTATTAGTAGCAAGAGAAACCACAGTCTGCCGATCGGCCATGGATACTCTATGGTATTAGTAGCAAGAGAAACCACAGTCTGCCGATCGGCCATGGATACTCTATGGTATTAGTAGCAAGAGAAACCACAGTCTGCCGATCGGCCATGCATTTAGGGACTGGTACTTCCAATGTCATCAAAAGGGAAAAACTACAGATCAAGCCATGCCAGTGTTGCAGAAACTTCTGTGAAGATCATTAAAATACCAGATACAGCCCGCTCTCTTTAACTTCCTTCATGGTGTAAGGCTGGTGGAGAGTTGAGCTAATGGTTCAGTTCCTATAGGTGTTGGCTGGTTGTGTGATGGGTTGAGCCTGTTAATTTTCGAGGCAAAGGGTCCATTACTGTCCTGTGAAAGACTCGAGTGCTTGAAGCACTTGCTGCCCTCTCCCACATGCACTGAGTGGGCATCATTCTACCATGAAGGTATTATCACATTGTTAGTCCATGATTTCATCCCCCCACCCAAACAAAGTTGCTAATTAAGAAGTATTCCAGTAGCTCGTTGGGTTTGATTGAATCTCAAGACTGGAGAGGCCAAACCAAAGGTGTGTCAAGGACGATGGCTGGTCTTGGACTGAATCCTAATGTATTGAAACCCTTAATGCCTCCATATCTTATCTCCAGACTCGAGGAGTTTTATTTCCCACATTCAAATCTGGTTTACTGTTTGGAAGCTTTCACTTGGAATCATTCCTAAGTAGTCAAACACCAGTTGAGTGGCCTCCCTGCAAATGCAGTTGGCTCCCCTGGGGACTGAAGCTGCCTGTGTGGGGCATGCTCCAGGACCTGAGGAGAGCAACCTGAGAGAGCTTTACTCCTTTTCTAAGCCATTTTCTTTTTCTTTTGATGGAACAGTGTAGAGCAAGATTCACTCTGTATCTAACCTCCGTGCTGTACCTGTCCTGGGAGTGTTTGATGGGGACAGTGTAGAGGGAGCTTTACTCTGTATCTAACCCCGTTTTTTTTTCTTTTGATGGAACAGTGTAGAGCAAGATTCACTCTGTATCTAACCCCCGTGCTGTACCTGTCCTGGGAGTGTTTGATGGGGACAGTGTAGAGGGAGCTTTACTCTGTATCTAACCCCCGTGCTGTACCTGTCCTGGGAGTGTTTGATGGGGACAGTGTAGAGGGAGCTTTACTCTGTATCTAACCCCCGTGCTGTACCTGTCCTGGGAGTGTTTGATGGGACAGTGTAGAGGGAGCTTTACTCTGTATCTAACCCCCGTGCTGTACCTGTCCTGGGAGTGTTTGATGGGGACAGTGTAGAGGGAGCTTTACTCTGTATCTAACCCCCGTGCTGTATCTGGCCTGGGAGTGTTTGATGGGACAGTGTAGAGGGAGCTTTACTCTGTATCTAACCCCGTGCTGTACCTGTCCTGGGAGTGTTTGATGGGACAATGTAGAGGGAGCTTTACTCTGTATCTAACCCCGTGCTGTACCTGCCCTGGGAGTGTTTGACAGGATACTCCTGCCGGTAATACTGTGAGAGATAAGAACACTATCTAATGTCCTTCATCATGATGAAAACACAGTCCATAAAAAAGTGATCAGCAACACAAATTCTTGATTCGCAAGGGTTGTTGCAATTTGTGACAAAAATCTGTTTGATTTGCATGACGAGTGAAGTTAATGAAGAGGAAAACGTTCATCTTGGGACTCCTTGCTGAGATTCTGGGTTTCCTTATTGAATATCTGGAGCCCAGGTTGTGTTAGATAATGAGCAGAGTGATTTCACTGTGGGAACTGAGTTCAGCCCCTCTGATTGGTGCATGTTAAAGGCAATCAGATTTTTGGAGCCAAAAAAAAATCATCTGACCTTTTCAATAGTTTGCATTTGAAATCTGCCAATCAGTGAACAAGGACCAGAGATCCAGCCATTCGATTGGATGAATTCATATGCAAACCTTTATTTCTGTGGCCTCGCACTTTGCTCTTTGTGAGCTCAAGTGAGGATTCCTGGTGGCCGTTTGTGACAGTGTGAGATTAGTGTGACGGTCAGCGTGACTGTTGGGATGGTCAGCGTGATGGTCGCCATGCTGTCAGCGTGACGACCAGCGTGGCCATCAGTGTGAAGTCAGCTGCTGTGCTCCCCACAATGTCTGCAGCTTGATGTCGCTGTGCTGCCTTCCCCTCTCCTCCACTCCATGTCCTCATGTCAGCAACAGGTTATTGTATTTTGTATTTATACACGCCAATGTCAATGACTTTAGATTTCTAATTAAAATGCAAAGTGATCATTTTGTTATCCTGTATATTTGTATTGTAGGTGAGTACCATGGGTGACTTTGTATAAAAATCATTTTGCAGTAGAAACAAGAATGTCTCACTAATGAAAAGTGGCATGTTTAGAGTGGATGAGGAGTCCATCTCATTTGTGTGTGTGTGTCTGAGTCTGTGTGTGTATGTCGGTGTGTGGCTGTGTATATGTCGGTGTGTGTGCCTCTGTGTGTGTGCGCGTGTGTGTGTCTGTGTCTGTGTCTCTGTGTGTGTGTGTCTCTGTGTGTGTCTCTGTGTGTGTGTCTCTGTGTGTGCGTGTCTGTGTCTCTGTGTCTGTTCTCTGTGTGTCTGTTCTCTGTGTGTGTGTGTCTGTTCTCTGTGTGTGTGCGTCTCTGTGTGTCTGTTCTGTGTGTGTGTGCGTCTCTGTTCTCTGTGTGTGTCTGTTCTCTGTGTGTGTCTGTCTGTTCTCTGTGTGTGTCTGTGTCTCTGTTCTCTGTGTGTGTGTGTGTGTCTGTTCTCTGTGTGTGTGCGTCTCTGTGTGTCTGTTCTGTGTGTGTGTGCGTCTCTGTTCTCTGTGCGTCTCTGTTCTCTGTGTGTGTCTGTTCTCTGTGTGTCTGTTCTCTGTGTGTGTCTGTCTGTTCTGTGTGTGTGAGTCTGTGTCTCTGTTCTCTGTGTCTGTGTCTCTGTTCTCTGTGTGTGTGTGTGTCTGTTCTCTGTGTCTGTTCTCTGTGTGTCTGTTCTCTGTGTGTCTGTTCTCTGTGTGTCTGTGCTCTGTGTGTGTCTGTCTGTTCTGTGTGTGTGTGTCTGTGTCTCTGTTCTCTGTGTGTGTATATATACAGGGTAAATAGAGAAATTATTCCCTCTGTTTGTGCTGGCTGGTATATACCTAAATGCAAGGAGTATAATGAATAAGATAGAGTAGACAGGAAGGACCTGTTACCCCGAGCGGAGAGGTCAATTGCCTGGGGGCACAGATTTAAGGTAATTGGTAGAAGGATTAGAGGAGACACAAGGGAAAACCTTTTCACCCAGAGGGTGGTGGGTGTCTGCAATTCACTGCCCAGATCGGTGGTGGAGGCAGAAACCCTCAATTCTTTTAAAAGGTACCTGGACATGCACCTGAAGTGCTGTAACCAGCAAGGCTACGGACCAGGTGCTGGATGGTGGGATTAGATTGGGCAGCTGATTTTGTGCAGCCAGCACAGACACGACAGGCTGAATGGCCTTTTTCTGTGCCGTAACTTTTCTATGGTTATTTTGCTCTACTGTTGACAGCTGTGTCTTCAGTCATCTGGGCCCAGCACTCTACAATTCCCTCCCAAACAGCTTTCCACCTCTTTCTCCTCCTCTAAGGTTCTCCTTAAAATCTACCTCTTTGCAAGAGCTTTTGGTCACTCCACCTAATATCTCCCTCTGGCTCAGCATCTGCTTTAGTGATTACACTTCTGTGAAGTGTCTTGGATATTTTTCTATGTTGAAGGCGCCATATAAATGTAAGCTGTTTGTGTATTGGATATGGTGTTATCACTGATGGTGCCTTCTGACAGCTAATGGTGGAAAATCATTGCTGCACCAGGTTAATTAAAGCCTGATGAGATAATACGGGGAGATGGTGGAACTAGTAATCCAGAAGCCCCAGTCAATGCCCTGGGGACATCGGTTCAAATCTCACCACGGCAGCTGACGAAATTTAAATTCATTTAATTAATAAATCTCTGGGGTTGAAAGCCATGGAGCCATGAAACCATTGTCGGTTGTCATCAAAACCCATCTGATTCACTAATGTCCTTGCGAGAAGGAAATCTGTTGTCCTTACCTGGTCTGGCCTATATGTGACTCCAGACCCACAGCAATGTGGTTAACTCTGAAATGGGCTAGCAAACCACTCAGTTCAAGAGCAATTAGGGGTGGGCAATAAATGCTGGCCTGGCCAGCAATGCCCACGTCCCGAGAAAGAATTTTAAAAAGCTTCTCCCTGTTCGATTCCTGTGATCCTTTCCTTCCTTCTGTCACTGACTGAGTTTTAGCCTCTTAATTCAGCTCGATCTGCATCAAGTACCAGTTCTCCATCTCCAATTAACCTGGGTTTGTGAAGAAGAAGGCAAAGAGATTGCAAAAGAGGTGCAATCAGTGCCTCACTGTCGGAGGGTCAGTACTGAGGGAGTGCTGTACTGTCAGAGGGTCAGTACTGAGGGAGTGCTGTACTGTCGGAGGGTCAGTACTGAGGGAGTGCCGCACTGTCGGAGGGTCAGTACTGAGGGAGTGCCGCACTGTCGGAGGGTCAGTACTGAGGGAGCGCTGTACTGTCGGAGGGTCAGTACTGAGGGAGTGCCGCACTGTCAGAGGGTCAGTACTGAGGGAGTGCTGCACTGTTGGAGGGTCAGTACTGAGGGAGCGCTGTACTGTCGGAGGGTCAGTACTGAGGGAGTGCCGCACTGTCGGAGGGTCAGTACTGAGGGAGTGCTGTACTGTTGGAGGGTCAGTACTGAGGGAGCGCTGTACTGTCGGAGGGTCAGTACTGAGGGAGTGCCGCACTGTCGGAGGGTCAGTACTGAGGGAGCGCTGTACTGTCGGAGGGTCAGTACTGAGGGAGTGCCGCACTGTCAGAGGGTCAGTACTGAGGGAGTGCTGCACTGTTGGAGGGTCAGTACTGAGGGAGCGCTGTACTGTCGGAGGGTCAGTACTGAGGGAGTGCCGCACTGTCGGAGGGTCAGTACTGAGGGAGTGCTGTACTGTTGGAGGGTCAGTACTGAGGGAGCGCTGTACTGTCGGAGGGTCAGTACTGAGGGAGTGCCGCACTGTCGGAGGGTCAGTACTGAGGGAGCGCCGCACTGTCAGAGGGTCAGTACTGAGGGAGTGCTGCACTGTTGGAGGGTCAGTACTGAGGGAGCGCTGTACTGTCGGAGGGTCAGTACTGAGGGAGTGCCGCACTGTCAGAGGGTCAGTACTGAGGGAGTGCTGCACTGTTGGAGGGTCAGTACTGAGGGAGCGCTGTACTGTCGGAGGGTCAGTACTGAGGGAGTGCCGCACTGTCGGAGGGTCAGTACTGAGGGAGTGCTGTACTGTTGGAGGGTCAGTACTGAGGGAGCGCTGTACTGTCGGAGGGTCAGTACTGAGGGAGTGCCGCACTGTCGGAGGGTCAGTACTGAGGGAGCGCCGCACTGTCGGAGGGTCAGTACTGAGGGAGTCCCGCACTGTCGGAGGGTCAGTACTGAGGGAGCGCCGCACTGTCGGACGGTCAGTACTGAGGGAGCGCCGCACTGTCGGACGGTCAGTACTGAGGGAGCGCCGCACTGTCGGTGGACCAGTACTGAGGGAGCGCCGCACTGTCGGAGGGTCAGTACTGAGGGAGTGCCGCGCTGTCGGAGGGTCAGTACTGAGGGAGCGCCGCACTGTCGGAGGGTCAGTACTGAGGGAGTGCCGCACTGTCGGAGGGTCAGTACTGTGGGAGCGCCGCACTGTCGGAGGGTCAGTACTGAGGGAGCGCCGCACTGTCGGAGGGTCAGTACTGAGGGAATGCCGCACTGTCGGAGGGTCAGTACTGAGAGAGTACCGCACTGTCGGAGGGTCAGTACTGAGGGAGTGCCGCACTGTCGGACGGTCAGTACTGAGGGAGCGCCGCACTGTCGGTGGACCAGTACTGAGGGAGCGCCGCACTGTCGGAGGGTCAGTACTGAGGGAGTGCCGCGCTGTCGGAGGGTCAGTACTGAGGGAGCGCCGCACTGTCGGAGGGTCAGTACTGAGGGAGTGCCGCACTGTCGGAGGGTCAGTACTGTGGGAGCGCCGCACTGTCGGAGGGTCAGTACTGAGGGAGCGCCGCACTGTCGGAGGGTCAGTACTGAGGGAATGCCGCACTGTCGGAGGGTCAGTACTGAGAGAGTACCGCACTGTCGGAGGGTCAGTACTGAGGGAGTGCCGCACTGTCGGAGGGCCAGTACTGAGGGAGTGCCGCACTGTCGGAGGGCCAGTACTGAGGGAGCGCCGCACTGTCGGAGGGCCAGTACTGAGGGAGCGCCGCACTGTCGGTGGACCAGTACTGAGGGAGCGCCGCACTGTCGGAGGGTCAGTACTGAGGGAGTACCGCACTGTCGGAGGGCCAGTACTGAGGGAGCGCCGCACTGTCGGTGGACCAGTACTGAGGGAGCGCCGCACTGTCGGAGGGTATGTACTGAGGGAGTGCCGCACTGTTGGAGGGTCAGTACTGAGGGAGCGCTGCGCTGTTGGAGGACCAGTACTGAGGGAGTGCCGCACTGTCGGAGGGTCAGTACTGAGGGAGCGCCGCACTGTCGGAGGGTATGTACTGAGACAGCGCCGCACTGTCGGAGGGTCAGTACTGAGACAGCGCCGCACTGTCGGAGGGTCAGTACTGAGGGAGCGCCGCACTGTCGGAGGGTCAGTACTGAGGGAGCGCCGCACTGTCGGAGGGTCAGTACTGAGACAGCGCCGCACTGTCGGAGGGTCAGTACTGAGGGAGCGCCGCACTGTCGGAGGGTCAGTACTGAGGGAGCGCCGCACTGTCGGAGGGTCAGTACTGAGACAGCGCCGCACTGTCGGAGGGTCAGTACTGAGGGAGCGCCGCACTGTCGGAGGGTCAGTACTGAGGGAGCGCCGCACTGTCGGAGGGTCAGTACTGAGGGAGCGCCGCACTGTCGGAGGGTCAGTACTGAGGGAGCGCCGCACTGTCGGAGGGTCAGTACTGAGGGAGCGCCGCACTGTCGGAGGGTCAGTACTGAGGGAGTGCCGCACTGTCGGACGGTCAGTACTGAGAGAGTACCGCACTGTCGGAGGGTCAGTACTGAGGGAGTGCCGCACTGTCGGAGGGTCAGTACTGAGAGAGTACCGCACTGTCGGAGGGTCAGTACTGAGAGAGTACCGCACTGTCGGAGGGTCAGTACTGAGGGAGCGCCGCACTGTCGGTGGACCAGTACTGAGGGAGCGCCGCACTGTCGGAGGGTCAGTACTGAGGGAGCGCTGCGCTGTTGGAGGACCAGTACTGAGGGAGTGCCGCACTGTCGGAGGGTCAGTACTGAGGGAGCGCCGCACTGTCGGAGGGTCAGTACTGAGGGAGTGCCGCACTGTCGGAGGGTCAGTACTGTGGGAGCGCCGCACTGTCGGAGGGTCAGTACTGAGGGAGCGCCGCACTGTCGGAGGGTCAGTACTGAGGGAGTACCGCACTGTTGGAGGGTCAGTACTGAGGGAGCGCCGCACTGTCGGAGGGTCAGTACTGAGGGAGCGCCGCACTGTCGGAGGGTCAGTACTGAGGGAGCGCCGCACTGTCGGAGGGTCAGTACTGAGGGAGCGCCGCACTGTCGGAGGGTCAGTACTGGGAGAGTACCGCACTGTCGGAGGGTCAGTACTGAGAGAGTACCGCACTGTCGGAGGGTCAGTACTGTGGGAGCGCCGCACTGTCGGAAGGTCAGTACTGAGGGAGCGCCGCACTGTCGGAGGGTCAGTACTGAGAGAGTGCCGCACTGTCGGAGGGTCAGTACTGAGGGAGTGCCGCACTGTCGGAGGGTCAGTACTGTGGGAGCGCCGCACTGTCGGAGGGTCAGTACTGAGAGAGTACCGCATTGTCGGAGGGTCAGTACTGAGGGAGTGCCGCACTGTCGGAGGGTCAGTACTGAGAGAGTACCGCACTGTCGGAGGGTCAGTACTGAGGGAGTGCCGCACTGTCGGAGGGTCAGTACTGTGGGAGCGCCGCACTGTCGGAGGGTCAGTACTGAGGGAGCTGGTGTCTTTCAGATTAGGTGTTATACTGAGGTCACGTATGCCTTTTCAGGTGTAAAGTTTTCACTATTCAAAGAGCAGGAGAGTTCCCCTCAGTGTCCTGAGGACAATATTTCTCTCTCAGCTAACATCACTGAAACAGACTATCTGGTCATTAAAAAGTGCTATTTGTGGGATCATGCTCTGCACGCATTGACTGCCATATTTGGACATTGCAACTATGACTGCACTTCAGAAGTACTTCTTTGACTGTCAAGCATTTGGGACATTCTGAGGTGATGAAGTTGCTAAAGGAATGCAAAGTCTCTGAACCCTACAGAAGATTATAGACAGAGTGACCACAATCCTCAACCAATGGGCAACTGTTGTCACTGGTCAGGGTGCATTTCCACTGCAGGCCATGTGATACAGGGCAGATTCTGTTACTGCATCAGATTTATAATCAAACTGTTCTCCAAATAGATTAGATACTCAGATTGTAATTAATAAATTTTGTGTGAAAGTCAATATTTGTCACCTGACTCTTGTCTAAGCGTTAATGTGAAGTGAGAGTAGGTTAAGGTGATTATCATGTGCTTCACCTCACCCTCGGCTCTCTTCCCTGTTCCCTTGAGTCCTTCAACAAGGTTTTTGGTCTCGGCCTGTGTACACGGCCTTAAACAACACCCTGGGCTGGTAAATGGCAAGTAATATAAATTTGGCATTCAATGGCATCACTGTCCCCCATAAACTGAATTCTCCACAATCGACATCCAGGGGTTGCCACATAAATGACTTGTCTACTCAAGCAAGTCAGAGACTGGGAATTCTGCAGTGAATAACTCTCTTCCTGATTCTTCAAAGCCTCTCCAGTGCCTACAAGACACAAGTCAGGAGTGTGATGGAATACTCTCCACTTGCCTGGATGGGTGCAGCTACAACAACACTCAAGAAGCTCAACACCATCCAGGACAAAGCAGCCTGCCCCATCCATCACCTTCAACGTTCACTTCCTCCACCGACACACAGTGGTGTGTACCATCTACAAGATGCACTGCAGCAATGCACCAAGGCTCCTTCGACAGCATCTTCCAAACCCGCGACCTCTACCAACTAGAAGGACAAGGGCAGCAAATACATGGGGACACCACCACCTGCAAGTTCCCCTCCAAGTCACACACCATCCTGACTTGGAACTATTTCGCCGTTCCTTCACTGTCGCTGGGTCAAAATCCTGGAACTCCCTTCCTAACAGCACTGTGGGTTTACCTACCCCAAATGGACTGCAGTGGTTCAAGAAGGCAGCTCACCACCACCTTCTCAAGGGCAATTAGGGATGGGCAATAAATGCTGTCCGAGCCAGTGAGCCCACATCCCATGAATGATTTTTTTTTTTTAAATCAGACACCATCCTGTGGATTGTATACATTACATTTGATCAAATTAAATGTCATATACATTATATATCATGACATCAAGCATTTATGAATTATACATAAATTATACACAGTATGCACAATTGTACTAGAGTATGGATAATGCATGGCTCTACTGTAGGTCTGCAGGTATTCAATTATGCCATAGTCGTCTTCTTTGGCCTCCTTATCTCGAGAGACAATGGGTAAGCACCTGGAGGTGGTCAGTGGTGTGTGGAGCAGCGCCTGGAGTGGCTATAAAGGCCAATTCTAGTGTGACAGGTGCTGCAGAAAAATTTGTTTGTCAGGGCTGTTACACAGTTGGTTCTCCTTGCGCCTCTGTCTTTTTTCCTGCCAACTGCTAAGTCTCTTCAACTCTCCACACTTTAGCCCCGCCTTTATGGCTGTCCGCCAGCTCTGGCGAACGCTGGCAACTGACTCCCACGACTTGTGATCAATGTCACAGGACTTCATGTCGCGTTTGCAGACGTCTTTAAAGTGGAGACATGGACGGCCGGTGGGTCTGATACCAGTGGCGAGCTCGCTGTACAATGTGTCTTTGGGGATCCTGCCATCTTCCATGCGGCTCACATGGCCAAGCCATCTCAAGCGCCGCTGACTCAGTAGGGTGTATAAGCTGGGGATGTTGGCCGCCTCAAGGACTTCTGTGTTGGAGTTACGGTCCTGCCATAGTCTATATATATAATACAAGAGTAAATACACATGCATATAATATATGGTTACACGAAAGATTATGTATAATATATGATGGACCAAAGCTATAACTGCAGATTATACCCACTGACAATGATTGCAGTATAGTTTCTAGCCAGTGTGTGTGGTTGGGATACAGATTATATACTATGTGAAAGTACATTCTGAATTATACACATTATCGATATCGAATCTAGATAGATTATGAACTAGTGAGTATAGAAATAGGACAGAGCAGATGAATGTGTGGCTGGAGAGATGGTGCAGGAGAGAGGGCTTTAGATTCCTGGGACATTGGGACTGGTTCTGGAGGAGGTGGGACCTGTACAGGCTGGTCGGGTTGTACCTCACCACTGCTGGTGGTTTGCGACTACTGTTGGGGAGGGTTTAAACTAATTTGGCAGGGTGATGAGAACCGGGATGTAGCATTAGAAAGGAGAAACAACATGCCCAGATAGAGACAGATAGTACTAAAGTAACAAATAGTAAGGTATTAGGTGGGGTCAGAGTAGGTGGAAATGCAATAAGGTCTAGATTAGGTTGATACTGCATGTATGCTAACGCACAAAGTATGGTAAATAAAGTTGTTGAACTTTAGGCACAAATAATCACATGGGAATATGATGTGACAATATCGGAGACCTGACTCCAAAAAGGGCAGAAATGGGCATTAAATATTCCTGGATACAAGGTGTTCGGGAAGGGTCGGGGAAGAAAGAAAGGAGAATATTAAAGTGTTGGAGAGAGAGGATGTCCTAGAGCTGTCAAGGACAGAATCTATTTGGTTAGAGCTAAGAAATGAAACCATTGTCGATTGTTGTAAAAACCCACCTGGTTCACTAATGTCCTTTAGGGAAGGAAATCTGCCTTACTCACCTGGTCTGGCCGACATGTGACTCCAGACCCACAGCAATGTGGGTGACTCTTAACTGCCCTCTGAAATGGCCTAGCAAGATTCACAGTTCAAGGGCAAATAGGAATGGGCAATAAATGCTGACCAAGCCAGCGATGCCCACATCCCAAGAGTGAATTTAAAAAAAACAATAAAGGAATCATTAGACTATTGGGTGCATTCTATGGGCCACCAACTAGTGGGAAAGATTGGCAGGGAAATTACAGAGGTGCAAAAACTATACAATAATGAGTGATAATGCGGGAATTTAAATTATCCTATAAACTGGGATAGTATGTCCGGCCCTACAAGGAAGGAGGCATTGCTGGATCTGATTCTGGGGAATGAGGTGGGTCAAGTGTCAGCAGGGGAATATTTAGAGAACAGTGATCATAGTATCATAAAGTTTAGGTTCGCTATGTAAAAAGACAAAAAGCAATCTAGAGTAAAAATACTTAATTGGAGGCGAGCCAATATCAATGGAAGTGAGAATGGATCTGGCCCAGGTAAACTAGAATCAAAGCTTGGCAGGCAAAACTGTAACTGAACAATGGACAATGGGCTGCATTTATAGAGCAGTTAGTTGGGACAAAATCAAGGTACATTCCCACGACAAGGAAAAGTAGGACAAATAAAACCAGAGCTCCCTGGATGATGGAAGAGATAGAGAGTAAGATGAAGCAGAAAATTGCTGTGTATAACAGATGTCAGGTTGATAATACAAGTGAGAGCGAGGCCGAATATAGAAAGTTCAGTGGGGAACGGAGAAAGGAAATATGAGACTGGCAGCTGACATAAAAGGGAATCCAGAAGTCTTCTAAAGGCACATAAGTAGTAAAAAGCTAATAAGGGGAGAGATGGGGCCTAAAAGGGGATTTACACACGGTGGCAGAGGACATAGCTGAGGCATTAAATGAATACTTTGCATCTGTCTTTCCAAGGAAGAAGATGCTGTCCAAGTCATAGTGAAAGATGGGCTAAAAATTGATAAAGAGGAGGTATTAGAAAGTCTGTCTGTACTTAGTCGATAAGTCATCGGGAGTGGATGCGATGCATCCAAGGATACAGAGGGAAGTAAGATAGGAAATTGCAGACACTGGCTATAATCATCCAATCCTCCTTAGATAAAGGGTTGGTGCCAGAGGACTGGAACATTACAAACAACACCAGAGAAAAATTACGACACAGAAGGAGGCCGTTCAGCCCATCATGTCTGTGCCAGCTGAAGAAACTAGCCGCCCAATCTAATCCCACCTTCTTGCACCATAGCCTTGCCGGTTACAGCACTTCAGGTGCATGTCCAGGTACCTTTTAAATGAGTTGAGGGTTTCTGCCTCCACCACCATTCCTGGCAGTGAAATCCAGCCACCCACCACCCTCTGGGTGAAAAAGTTTTTCTCATGTCCCCTCTAATCCTTCTACCAATCACCTTAAATCTGTGCTCCCTGGTAATTGACCTCTCTGCTAGGGGAAACAGGTCCTTCCTGTACACACTATCTAGGTCCCTCATAATTTTGTACACCTCAATTAAGTCCCCCCTCAGCCTCCTCTGTTCTGAGGAAAACAACCCTAGCCAATCCAATCTTTCCTCATAGCTGCAAATTTCAAGCCCTGGCAACATTCTTGTAAATCTCCTCTGTACTCTCTCCAGAGCAATTATGTCCTTTCTGTAATGTGGTGACCAGAACTGTACGCAACACTCCAGCTGTGGCCTAACCAGTGTTTTATACAGTTCCTGCATCACATCCCTACTTTTGAATTCTATACCTTGGCCAATAAATGAAAGCATTCCATATGCCTTCTTCTTCACTCTATCTACCTGTCCTGCCACCTTCAGGGACCTGTGGACTCCAAAGTCTCTCACTTCTTCTACTCCTCTCAATATCCTCCCGTTTATTGTGTATTCCCTCACTTTATTTGCCCTTCCCAAATGCATTACCTCACACTTCTCTGGATTGAATTCTATTTGCCACTTTGCCGCCCACTCAACCAAACCATTGATATCATTCTGGAGTCGACAGCTATCCTCTTCACTATCAACTACACGGCCAATTTATGTGTCATCAGCAAATTTCCCAATCATGCCTCCCACATTTAAGTCCAAATCATTAATATATACCACAAACAGCAAGGGACCCAACACTGAGCCCTGTGGAACACCACTGGAAACTGCTTTCCATTCACAAAAACATCCATCGACTACTACCCTTTGTTTCTGTCCCTGAGCCAATTCTGGATCCAACCTGCCACATTCCCCTGTATCCCATGGGCTTTCATTTTACTGACCAGTCTGCCATGCAGGACCTTGTCAAATGCCTTATTAAAATCCATTGCATTACCCTCACCAATCCTTCTTGTTCCTTCCTCAAAAAACTCAATCAAATTAGTAAGACATGACCTTCCCTTAACAAATCCATGCTGACTATCCCTGATTAATCGTGCCTTTCTAAGTGGCAGTTTATCCAGTCCCTCAGAATAGATTCTAACAATTTACCCACCACTGAGGTCAGACTGACCGGCCTATAATTATCTGGCCTATCCCTCGTACCCTTTTTAAACAATGGTACAACATTTGCAGATCTCCAATCCTCTGGTACCTCTCCTGTATCCAGTGAGGATTTGAAGATGATCCTCAGCACACCTGCTATTTCCTCCCTGGCTTCCTTTAACAACCTGGGATACAATCCATCCGGCCCTGGCAATTTATCCACTTTCAAGGATGTCAGACCCTCTAGTACTTCCTCTCTATGCCTATCTAATATTTCACACTCCTCCTCTTTAATTACAATGTCTGCATCAACCCTCTCCTTTGTGAAAACAGACACAAAAAACTCATTAAGAACCCTGCCCACATCTTCTGGATTGACACATACATTCCCTTGTACATCTCTGATAGGCCTTACCCTTTCCTTAGTTATCCTCTTGCTCTTAATGTACTGATAAAACATCTTTGGGTTTTCCTTGATTTTACCTGCCAATAATTTTTCATGTCCTCTCTTTGCTTTTCTAATTTTCTTTTTTACTTCACCTCTGCATTTTCTATACTCCTCTAGGCTTTCTAAAGTATTAAGATTTTGGTGATTGTCATAAGCTTTCTTTTTCTGCTTTAACTTACCCTGGAAGCTTCCAGATAACCAGGGGGCACTAGATTTGGCAGTACCACCTTTGTGGAGACATGTCTACACTGTGCCTGTAGAATCTCGCTTTTGAATGCCTCCCACTGGTTTGCCACTGATTTTCCTTCAAGTAGCTGTATCCAGTCCACTTCCACCAGATTACCTCTCAGCTTCGTAAAATTTGCCTTCCCCCAATTTAGAACTTTTACTCCTGTTTTATCTTTGTCCTTTTCCACGATTATGCTAAAACTAACTGTATTATGGTCACTATCTCCAAAATGGTCACCCATTGTTACTTCATCCACTTGCCCAGCTTCATTACCGATGACTAAATCTAGAATTGCGCCCCCTCTCCTTGGGCTTGTTACACCCTTGTTCAAAAAAGGGTGCAAGGATAAACCCAACAACTACAGGCCAGCTAGTTTAACCTCAACAATGGAAAAGCTTTTAGAAAAGCTAATCTGGGACAAAATTAACAGTCACTTGGACAAGTGTCGATTAATTAAGGAAGGGCAGCACAGGTTTGTTGAAGTCAAATTGTGTTTAACTAACTTGCTTGTGTTTTTTGATGAGGTAACAGAGAGGGTTGATGAGGGAAATGCAGTTGATGTAGTGTACATCGACTTCCAAAAGGCATTTAATAAAGTGGCACGTAACAGGCTTGCGAGCAAAGTTGAAAACCATGGAATAAAAGGGACAGTGGCATCATGGATATGAAGTTGGCTGAGTGACAGGAAACAGAGAGTAGTGATGAACGGTTGCTTTTCAGACTGGAGGAAGGTATATAGTGTGTTCCACGGGTGTCAGTACTAGGACCCCCTGCTTTTATAGATATGATCTAGACTTGGGTGTACTTGGAAGTATTATGAACTACAACAAGGATAGTGATAAACTTTAAGAGGACATAGACAGACTGGAGGAATGGCCAGACATGTGACAGATGAAATTTAATGCAGAGAAGTGTGAAGTGATACATTTTGGTAGGAAGAATGCGGAGAGGCAATCTAAAATATAGGGTGCAATTCTAAAGGGGTGGAGGAACAGAGGGACCTGGGGGTATATGTGCACAAATCATAGAAGGTGGCAGGGCAGGTTGAGAAAGCGGTTAAAAAGGCATCTGGGATCCTGGGCTTTATCAACAGAGGCAGAGATTACAAAGCAAGAAATATATGATGAACCTTTATAAAACACTGACTTGGCCTCAGCTGGAGTATTGTGTCCAATTCTCGGCACCTCACTTTAGGAATGATGTAAAGGCTTTAGAAAGGGTGCAGAAAAAATATATGAAAATGAGTCCAGATTTGAGGGACTTCAGTTGTTTGGAGAGATTAGAAAAGTTGGTGTTGTTCTTCTTAGAGGGAGAAGTTGAGAGGAAATTTGACAGAGGTATTCAAAATCTTGAGAGGTCTGGACAGGGCAGATAGAGAGAAACTGTTCCTATTGGCAGAAGGGTCGAGAACCAGAGGAGAATATACGGTGAATGGCAAAAGAACCAACAGCGACATGAGG
The DNA here is from genome assembly GCF_036365525.1 of Heterodontus francisci. NCBI lineage: Eukaryota > Metazoa > Chordata > Chondrichthyes > Heterodontiformes > Heterodontidae > Heterodontus > Heterodontus francisci. Next base: position 6,026,239 of record NC_090375.1, on the reverse strand, counting down.
AAAGCTTTGAGTGGTTAAGATCTGGAATGCACCGCCTGAGAGTGTGGTGGAGGCTGATTCAATCATGTCTTTCAAAAGGGGATTGGATAAGCACCTGAAGCGAAAATATTTGCTGGGCTATGGGAAAAAGACAAGGGAGTGGGACTAGTTTTTATTCTTTCATGGGATCTGGGTGTCATTGACCAGGCCATCATTTATTGTCCATTCTAATTGCCCTCGAGAAGGTGGTGGTGAGCTGCCTTCTTGAACCGCCGCAGTCCATCAGATCAGATCAGCCATGATCTTGATGAATGGCAAGCAGGCTCAAGGGGCCGAGTGGCCTACTCCTGCTCCTAATTCGTATGTTCGTATCGCATATGGTGTAGGTATACCCACAGTGCTGTTAAGGCGTTCCAGGATTTTGACCCAGCAACAGTGAAGGAACGGTGATATAGTTCCAAGTCAGGATGGTGTGTGACTTGGAGGGGAACTTGCAGGTGGTGGTGTTCCCATGCATCTGCTGCCCTTGTCCTTCTAGGTGGTAGAGGTCACGGGTTTGGAAGGTGCTGTCGAAGGAGCCTTGGTGAGTTGCTACAGTGCATCTTGTAGATGGTACACACTGCTGTCACTGCATTGGTGGTGGAGGGAGTGAATGTTGAAGGGGGTGGCTGGGGGGGCCAATCAAGCAGGCTGCTTTGTCCTGGATGGTGTTGAGCTTCTTGAGTTTTGTTAGAGCTGCACCCATCCAGGCAAGTGGAGAGTATTCCATCACATTCCTGACTTGTGCCTTGTAGATGGTGGACAGGCTTTGGGGAGTCAGGAGGTGATTTACTCGCTGCAGAATTCCCAGCCTCTGACCTGTTCTTGTAGCCACAGTATTTATATGGCTACTCCAGTTAGTTTCTGCTCAATGGTAACTCCCAGGATGTTGATGGTGTTGTGCTGTAAATACTGTGTGACTGAATCCAGTGTCTGACTGTTAATGGGGACATGGGTTCAAATCCCACTGTGGCAAACAGTGAAATTTGAGTTCAATTAATAAATCTGGAATTAAAAAGCTAGTTCAATGATGACCATGAAACCATTGTCAATTGTCATAAATACCCATCTGGTTCACTTTAGGGAAGGAAATCTGCTGTCTTTATCTGGTCTGGCCTACATGTGACTCCAGACCCACAGTAATGTGGTTGACTCGTAAACGGCCTCTGAAGTGGTTTAGCAAGCCACTCAGTTCAAGGGCAATTAGGGATGAGCAATAAATGCTGGCTGAGCCAGCGACGTCCACAACCTACAAACAAATTTTTAAAAATGACCACCGTAATTTGACGTTAGAGAACACTTTATAAGTTTTGAGGTCGAGACAATAGGCTATGTCAAGGGGGTGTTCCTGCAGAGGTCTCTAATAGAACATGGGATTGAAACAATTCAAACTCAGCTCATATCCAGCAGAAAGTAAATTGGTCATCGCATTGAAGTGAACTGGATGTTAATGTAGGTCCTAATGATGAGTGTCAACTGTGGCTCAGTGAGTAATTCTCTTGACTCTGAGTCAAAAGCTCATAGAGTCAGGTCCCCCTCCCAGGAACCTTGTATACAAAAGTCAAGGCTGACTCTCCAGTGCAGCACTGAGAATGTTTTTCTTATTTGTTTGGGGGATGTGGACTTCACTGGCAAGACCAGCATTTGTTGCCCATCCCTAATTGCCCTGGACAACTGAGTATCTTGCTGGGCCATTTCAGAGGGCAGTTCAGAGTCAACCACATTGCTGCAGGTCTGAAGTCACATGTAGGCCAGACCAGGTGAGGACAGCACTGCAACAACGCACCAAGGCTCCTTAGACAGCACCTTCCAAACCCACGACCTCTACCAACTGAAAGGACAAGAGCAGCAAATACATGGGAACACCACCACCTGCAATTTCCCCTCCAAGTCACACACCATCCTGACTTGGAACTATATCACTGTTCCTTCACTGTCGCTGCGTCAAAATCCTGGAACTCCCTCCCTAACAGCACTGTGGGTGTACCTACCTCACATGGACTGCAGCGGTTCAAGAAGGCAGCTCACCATCACCTTCTCAAGGGCAATTAGGGATGGGCAATAAATGCTGGCCTAGCCAGTGATGCCCACATCCCATGAATGAATATTCTATACGTTATAGATTATGCACATGATATGATTACATATGACAATACTATAGATTATACATAGTATATAATTATAGACAATGGAATAGAGCTTTTACATATGAATGTGCTATAGTTTATACTAACTAGATTACCATGATAGTGTATATGCCTATATAATTATAACATGTTTACAAATCGTCATTTGGTAGCACAGAACCTGAGTTCATTTTAGCCTCCTTGTCTCGAGAGAAAATGGGAAAGCGCCTGGAGGTGGTCAGTGGTTTGTGAAGCAGCGCCTGGAGTGGCTATAAAGGCCAATTCTAGAGTGACAGGCTCTTCCACAGGTGCTGCAGATAAAATTGGTTGTCGGGGCTGTTACACAGTTGGCTCTCTCCTTGCGCTTCTGTCTTTTTTCCTGTCAACAGCGAAGTCTCTTCGACTCGCCACTCTTTAGCCCCGCCTTTATGGCTGCACGCCAGCTCTGGCGAACGCTGGCAACTGACTCCCACGACTTGTGATCAATATCACAGGGCTTCATGTCACGTTTGCAGACGTCTTTAAAGCGGAGACATGGACGGCTGGTGGGTCTGATACCAGTGACGAGCTCGCTGTACAATGTGTCCTTGGGGATCCTGCTATCTTCCATGCGGCTCACACGGCCAAGCCATCTCAAGCACTGCTGGCTCAGTAGGGTGTTTATGCTGGAGATGTTGGCCGCCTCAAGGACTTCTGTGTTGGGGTAGCACAGTGGCGCAGTGGTTAGCACCGCAGCCTCACAGCTCCAGCGACCCGGGTTCAATTCTGGGTACTGCCTGTGTGGAGTTTGCAAGTTCTCCCTGTGTCTGCGTGGGTTTCCTTCGGATGCTCCAGTTTCCTCCCACAGCCAAAAGACTTGCTGGTTGATTGGCCATTATAAATTGCCCCTAGTATAGGTAGGTGGTAGAGGAATATAGGGTGAGGATGTGGTAGGAATTTGGGATTAGTGTAGGATTAGTATAAATGGGTGATTAGATTAGAGATACAGCACTGAAACAGGCCCTTCGGCCCACCGAGTCTGTGCCAAACATCAACCACCCATTTATACTAATCCTACACTGATCCCATATTCCTACCAAACATCCCCACCTGTCCCTATATTTCCCTACCACCTACCTATACTAGTGACAATTTATAATGGCCAATTTACCTATCAACCAGCAAGTCTTTTGGCTTGTGGGAGGAAACCGGAGCACCCGGAGAAAACCCACGCAGACACAGGGAGAACTTGCAAACTCCACACAGGCAGTACCCGGAATCGAACCCGGGTCCCTGGATTCCGGTGGTTAAATGTCAGCACAGACTCAGTGGGCCGAAGGGCCTGTTTCAGTGCTGTATCTCTAAATCAAAAATCAAATCAGATATGGTCCTGCCACCTGATGCCAAGGATTCTCCGAAGGCAGCGAAGATGAACCTGCGTATTGCTGAATATAGAGACATATTGTCAAAGCTTTTCGTCTTGCACTCATCAGGACAATTCATAAGAATACCAATGTAAGGGAATACAACAACTTTAGAATGTATGAGAAGAGAGTGCTGATTGGTTGGCAAGTGAACTCTGATTGGTTCTCATTAATTCAATTGATTTCCCATTGATTGAAGTTGGGGGTGCCTCAACAGAATACCCTCTGGAGAAGCATACAATCACTGACAGCAACTTCGGGATTTCTGCATTATTCTGCATATGTTCAGACTCTCAGCATTTCAGTGGAGTAGAGATGGCAAAAGCAGTTTCACTATCATTACCAGGCTGTTATACAATGAAACCCAATTATGTGCATCGTATATAGTTATATTATGGATTACACACGTTATATAGGATTACATTATACATTATTTTTAATTCATTCCAAGAACAAAGAACAGTACAGCACAGGAACAGGCCATTCGGCCCTCCAAGCCTGCGCCGATCTTGATGCCTGCCGAAACTAACACCTTCTGCACTTCCGGGGACCGTATCCCTCTATTCCCATCCTATTCATGTATTTGTCAAGATGTATCTTAAACGTCGCTATCGTATCTGCTTCCACCATCTCCCCTGGCAGCAAGTTCCAGGCACTCACAACCCTCTGTGTAAAAAACTTGCCTCGCACATCCCCTCCAAACTTTGCCCCTCGAACCTTAAACCTATGTCCCCTAGTAACTGATTCTTCCATCATGGGAAAAAGCTTCTGACTATCCACTCTGTCCATGCTGCTCATAACTTCATGGGATGTATGTGTCACTGGCCAGGCCAGCATTTATTGCCCATCCCCAATTGCCCTTGAGAAGGTGGTGGTGAGCTGCCTTCTTGAACCGCTGCAGTCCATGTGGGGTAGGTACACCCACAGTGCTGTTAGGAAGGGAGTTCCAGGATTTTGACCCAGCGACAGTGAAGGAACGGGGATATAGTTCCAAGTCAGGATGGTGTGTGACTTGGAGAGGAACTTGCAGGTGGTGGTGTTCCTATGTATTTGCTGCCTTTGTCCTTCCAGTTGGTAGAGGTCGCGGGTTTGGAAGATGCTGTCGAAGGAGCCTTGGTGAGTTGCTGCAGTGCATCTTATAGATGGTACATACTGCAGCCACTGTGCGTCAGTGGTGGAGGGAGTGAATGTTTGTGGATGGGATGCCAATCAAGCGGGCTGCTTTGTCCTGGATGGTGTTGAGCTTCTTGAGTGTTGTTGGAGCTGCACCCATCCAGGCAAGTGGAGAGTATTCCATCACACTCCTGACTTGTGTCTTGTAGATGGTGGACAGGATTTGGGGAGTCAGGAGGTGAGTTACTCGCCTCAGGATTCCTAGCCTCTGACCTGCTCTTGTAGCCACGGTATTTATATGGCTACTCCAGTTCAGTTTCTGGTCAATGGTAGCCCCTAGGATGTTGATAGTGGGGGATTCAGCGATGGTAATGCTGTTGAATGTCAAGGGGAGATGGTTAGATTCTCTCTTGTTGGAGATGGTCATTGCCTGGTACTTGTGTGGCGCGAATGTTACTTGCCATTTATCAGCCCAAGCCTGGATATTGTCCAGGTCTTGCTGCATTTCTACACGGACTGCTTCAGTATCTGAGGAGTCACGAATGGTGCTGAACATTGCGCAATCATCAGCGAACATCCCCACTTCTGACCTTATGATTGAAGGAAAGTCATTGATGAAGCAGCTGAAGATGGTTGGGCCTAGGACACTACCCTGAGGAACTCCTGCAGTGATGTCCTGGAGCTCAGATGATTGACCTCCAACAACCACAACCATCTTCCTTTGCGCTAAGTATGACTCCAACCAGCAGAGAGTTTTCCCCCTGATTCCCATTGACTCCAGTTTTGCTCGGGCTCCTTGATGCCATACTCGGTCAAATGTCACCTTGATGTCAAGGGCAGTCACTCTCACCTCACCTCTGGAGTTCAGCTCTTTTGTCCATGTTTGAACCAAGGCTGTAATGAGGTCAGGAGCTGAGTGGCCCTTGTGGAACCCAAACTGAGCGTCACTGAGCAGGTTATTGCTAAACAAGTGCTGCTTGATGGCACTGTTGATGACACCTTCCATCACTTTACTGATTGAGAGTAGGCTGATGGGGCGGTAATTGACCGGGTTGGACTTGTCCTGCTTTTTGTGTACAGGACATACCTGGGCAATTTTCAAATTGCAGGGTAGATGCCAGTGTTGTAGCTGTACTGGAACAGCTTGGCTAGGGGCGTGGCAAGGTCTGGAGCACACGTCTTCAATACTATTGCCGGAATATTGTCAGGGCCCATAGTCTTCGCTGTATCCAGTGCCTTCAGTCCTTTCTTGATATCACGCGGAGTGAATCGAATTGGATCAAGACTGGCATCTGTGATGCTGGGGACTTCAGGAGGAGGCCGAGATGGATCATCAACTCGGCACTTCTGGCTGAAGATTGTTGCAAATGCTTCAGCCTTATCTTTCGCACTGATGTGCAGCAGTTCAAGAAGCTCACCACCACCTTCTCAAGAGAAATTAGGGATGGGCAATAAATGCTGGCCTGACCAAATACGCCTACATCCCATGAATGAATAAAAAAAAAAAATGTGCTGGGCTCCCCCATCATTGAGGATGGGGATATTTGTGGAGCCACCTCCTCCAGTTAGTTGTTTAATTGTCCACCACCATTCACGGCTGGATCCGGCAGGACTGCAGAGCTTCGATCTGATCCGTTTGTTATGGGATCTCTTAGCTCTGTCTCTCGCATGCTGCTTACACAGCTTGGAACACAGATAGTCCTGTGTTGTAGCTTCACCAGGTTGACACCTCATTTTGAGGTATGCCTGGTGCTGCTCCTGACATGCCCTCCTGCACTCTTCATTGAACCAGGGTTGGTCTCCTGGCTTGATGGTAATGGTAGAGTGGGGGATATGCCGGGCCTTGAGCTTACAGTTTGTGGTTGAATACAAGTTTGCTGCTGACGGCCCACAGCGCCTCATGGATGCCCAGTTTTGTATTGCTATATCTGTTTGAAATCTATCCCATTTATCACAGTGGTAGTGCCACACAACACGATGGACGGTATCCTCAATGTGAAGGCGGGACTTTGTCTCCACAAGGACTGTGCGGTGGTTACTCCTACCAATACTGTCATGGATAGAAGCATCTGCAGCAAGCAGATTGGTGAGGACGAGGTCAAGTATGTTTTGCCGTCGTGTTGGTTCCCCCACTACCTGCCGCAGACCCAGTCTAGCAGCTATGTCCTTTAGGACTCGGCCAGCTCAGTCAGTAGTGGTGCTACCGAGCCACTCTTGGTGATGGACATTGAAGTCCCCCACCCAGAGTACATTTTGTGCCCTTGTCACCCTCAGTGCTTCCTCCAAGTGGTGTTCAACATGGAGGAGTACTGAGTCATCAACTGAGGGAGGGCGGTAGGTGGTAATCAGTAGGAGGTTACCTTGCCCATGTTTGACCTGATGCCATGAGATTTCATGGGGTCCGGAGTCGATGTTGAGGACTCCCAGGGCAACTCCCTCCCTACTGTAGACCACTGTGCTGGGTCTGACCTGCCGGTGGGACAGGACATACCCCGGGATGGTGATGACAGTTTCTGGGACGTTGTCTTTTAGGTATGATTCCGTGAGTATGACTATGTCAGGCTGTTGCTTGACTAGTCTGTGGGACAGCTCTCCCAACTTTGGCACAAGCCCCCAGATGTTAGTAAGGAGGACTTTGCAGGGTCGACAGGGCTGGGTTTGGCATTGTCGTTTCCGGTACCTAGGTCGATGCCGGGTGGTCCGTCCGGTTTCATTCCTTTTTATTAACTTCATAGCGGTTAGGTACAACTGAGTGGCTTGCTAGGCCATTTCAGAGCGCGTGTAAGAGTTAACCACATTGCTGTGGGTCTGGAGTCACATGTAGGCCAGACCAGGTAAGAACGGCAGATTTCCTTCCCTAAAGGACATTAGTGAACCAGATGGGTTTTCACAACAATCGACAATGGTTTCATGGCCAACATTAGACTAGCTTTTAATTCCAGATTTATTAATTGAATTCAAATTCCACCTTCTGCTGTGGTGGGATTCGAACCCGTGTCCCCAGAGAAATACCCTGGGTCTCTGGGTTACTAGTCCAGTGATAATACCACTACGCCACCACCTACCCTACCCTTTCTGGTCAATGGTAGCCCCTAGGATGTTGTTGGTGGGAAGTTCAGCGATGGTAATGCCGTTGAATGTCAAGGGGAGATGGTCAGATTCTCTCTTGTTGGAGATGGTCATTGCCTGGTACTTGTGTGGCACGAATGTTACTTGCCACTTATCAGCCCAAGCCTGGATATTGTCCAGGTCTTGCTGCATTTCTACACGGACTGCTTCAGTATCTGAGGAGTCACGAATGGTGCTGAACATTGTGCAATCATCAGCGAACATCCCCACTTCTGACCTTATGATTGAAGGAAGGTCTTTGATGAAGCAGCTGAAGATGGTTGGGCCTCGGACACTACCCTGAGGAACTCCTGCAGTGATCCTGGGACTGAGATGATTGACCTCCAACAACCACAGCCATCTTCCTTTGCGCGAGGTATGACTCCAACCAGCGGAGAATTTTCCCCCTAATTCCCATTGACCTCAGTTTTGCTGGGGCTCCTTGATGCCATACTTGGTCAAATGCTGCCTTGATGTCAAGCGCAGTCACTCTCACCTCTTGAGTTCAGCTCTTTTGTCCATGTTTGAACCAAGGCTGTAATGAGGTCAGGAGCTGAGTGGCCCTGGCGGAACCAAAACTGAGCGTCACTGAGCAGGTTATTGCCGTGCAAACGTCACTTGATTGTTCTTTGCTGATGATCGAGAGTAGACTGATGAGGTGGTAATTGGCTGGATTGGATTTATCCTGCATTTGTGGACCATTCCCACAATGCACATCATTACAATGCAAAGAATAGAAATTGACAAAACTGCAACACTCCAGGAGCTCGACACCATCCAGAACAAAGCAGCCCGCTTGATTGGCACCCCATCTACAAACATTCACTCCCTCCACTACCGACGCACAGTGGCAGCAGTGTGTACCATCTACAAGATGCATTGCAGCAATGCACCAAAGCTCCTTCGACAGCATTTGTTTCCCCGCATTTATGCACCATTCACTCTACTAATAATTTACAGCATTCTCTTTATTCCATCGCCATCTACATAAGTTAACATGGTATCATACAGACCCCCACCTGCCAAGAATGAGGCTTATTAATTTTTTCATATGAACATTGATTTTAAACTTGCTGGGAAGAAGAGAAGGCCAGTTACAAGGGCTGCCAGACATTTAGCTGAAAAACGTTTGCATACTAACAGACAGTGCTTGTGGACACAAATGAACCATTCCCTGACACATTCAACCCACAATGGATTTTGATCACCAGACGTTGAAGGTGGAAGGAAGCACATTCCAGAGACTGCTAAGATGATACAATCCACAAAAGCCAGGACTGGTTAAACCAGCTGGTCACATGACTAACTGGCTGGCCCAGAGTTTTTTGAACTCAGAAAGACTGTTTGCTCCTGGAGTGAGAAGACCTCTCCTGTCTGCTCCCATCTCTTTCTCACAAGCCTCTGGATCCACTGAGGTCACATGAACTTCGAGAAAGTCTCCAACATTGAACAAAGTTTAATAAGAATACTGGGCCCCAACGAAAAGCAAGACCTAGCTACAATCAAGGATTTTATAGCGAGCTTGAAGAACAGTAACCAAAACCATCTTCAGATATTGCCTCAAACTCTTCCACTTTATTTCTTCTGCTCTTTCTGTCTCTATCTGCATGTGTGTATCACGTATGCATGCTAGAGTGGGCGCGTCGCGTATCTGTAGGCATTAACCGAATTAGAGTTTAAGTTTAATAAAGTTCAACCTTTTTTCTTTAAACCTAAGAAAACCTATTTGGCTAGTTTCTTTGCCATATAATTGGAAGTTAGTGAACAAGGATTCACTGAGGGGGAGCTAAAAAAAAATGGTGGGTTTAAATTAAACCCTGTTCTGGTAAACCCAGGTGAAGGCTGAGAGGGAACCCTAGACCCCTTTCTCACCGGGTCGTAACAAGGGTTAAATTCGTGCCAAAGCGTCGGTGATCGCATTATTTTTCCCCGAAATATGTACAACTCTTAGATGATGAGGCTGTAACAACATACTCCATCTAAAGATTCTAGCATTTTGGTTTTTAAACTTTTCCATAAATGTTAATGGGTTATGGTCAGTGTATATTAATAACTCTTTATACTGCTGATTGACATATACCTCAAAATGTCGGAGAGCCAGTTAAATTCCCAATGTTTCTTTTTCCACAGTGGAATATTTTTTCTGATGATAATTTAGTTTTCTGGAAAAATCCCCTCCTGGTTTCTCTCTGCCCGATCTGTCATCCTGCAATAGGACTGCACCAACCCTGCAGGTCGCTAACATTGATTGCTAATTTAAAGAGTTTAGTGACATTTGGAGCTGCCAACACTGGTTCATTAATTAGGATTGCCTTTAGCTTTTCAAAAACTGCCTGGTATTCATCTGACCAGACCACTTTGTTTTTTTTTTGTAGCAAGTCAGTTAACGGAGCAGCCACAGAACTAAAGTTTCATACAAATTTCCGACAAAAACTGCATATCCCTAAAACCCTCATTATTTCCCATTTAGATTTAGGGATAGGGAACTTCATTAAGGCTTGCACCTTTGCCGTTTTTGGTAATACCTGACCTTGCCCCACTATGTGTCCGAGGTAAATTACTCTTGCCTTTCCAAATTCACTTTTTCCCAAATTTATCACGACGTACCTGGCTTGTAACTATTTAAACAGAATTTTTAGCTGGTTTACGTGTTCTTGCCAAGTGTTACTGTATATTAGTACATCATCCAGATACACTACACAGTTGGGAACACTGGCTACCACCTGATTCATTAATCTTTGTAAAGTGGCTGGAGCATTTCTTAGCCCGAATGGCATCACTGATAAAGACTGTCATGTGTTAAAAAGCTGATATCTCTTTGGCTCGAGGAGTCAAAGGAACTTGCCAGTATCCCTTTAACAAGTCAATCTTGGTAAGAAGTCTAACACTCCCCACTCTGTCAATACAGTCTTCTAAACAAGTAATTGGGTAGGAGTCTGCATTCGTTACTGCACTGACTTTTCTATAATCTATACAAAACCGGGTTGATCCATCAGGTTTAGGTGCTAGAACTACTGGCGAACTTCAGCTAATTTGACTAGGTTCAATCAAATTGTTTTCCACATGTACTGGATTTCTGCTTTCACTTGGGCCTGTTTATCTGGACTCAAGCAGTAAGAATGTAGTTTTAAAGGAACAAGTGCCCCCGATATCCACATGTGGCGAAGATTGTACATCCTGGCTTATCACTACAAACTCTTCCAAATGTTGTGAAAAGCCTGGTTAGAACTTTCCACTGTTTTGTCTCTAAGTACAAAAGCCTATTGTCTAATTTTCCTAGCCATTTAGTATTCACTAATCTGATAGTTGGAGGTTCAATCTGAGAATTTTCTAGGCCTGCTTCTGCCTCATCCTCACTATCCTTTTCCTTCTCAACAGTCCCCATTACCTGACATTCCTGTACTGGATTATCCTCCTCCCTGCGGTAATATTGCTTTAACATATTAATGTGACACAACCGGTTCTTCTTCCGGCGATCAGGGATGTCAATCAAGTAATCTACCTTACCCACTCTTTTGATCACTCTATATGGGCCATGAACCGTGCTTTCACTGGTTCTCCCTGTAACAGTAACAACACCAATACTTCACCTGCTGGTTGAAAATCACGTGCTTTTGCATTCTTAGGAACATAGGAAGATAGGAACAGGAGTAGGCCATTCAGCCCCTCGAGCCTGTCCCGCCATTCAATGAGATCATGGCTGATCCGCGGCCTAACTCCATATACCTGCCTTTGGCCCATATCCCTTAATATCTCTGCTTAACAAAAATCTATCTATCTCAGATTTAAAATTAACAACTGTTCTAGCTTCAACTGCTGTTTGTGGGAGCGAGTTCCAAACCTCGACCAACCTTTGTGTGAAGAGGTGCTTCCTAACATCTCTCCTGAACGGTCTGGTCTTAATGTTTAGACTATGCCCCCTAGTTTTAGAACCTCCAACCAGTGGAAATAGTTTATCTTTATCTAGCCTGTCTTTTCCTGTTAATATCTTGAAGACTTCGATCAGATCACCCCCTTAACCTTCTAAATTCGAGTGAAAACAGGCCTAATTTGTGTAATCTCTCCTCGTAACTTAAACCCTGTAGTCCAGGTATCATTCTTGTAAACCTACGTGGCACTCCCTCCAAGGCCAATATATCCTTCCTAAGGTGTGGTGCCCAGAACTGCTCACAGTACTCCAGGTGGAGTTTAACCAGGGTTTTGTACAGCTGCAGCATAACCTCTGTGTCTTTATACTCCAATCCTCTAGATATAAAGGCTAGTATTCCATTTGCCTTTTTGATTATTTTCTGCACTTGCTCGTGTCATTTTAAAGATCTATGCACCCGAACCCCCAAGTCTCTTTGGACATCCACTGTACTTAACCTCTTCCCATTTAGAAAGTACCCTGCTCTATTCTTTTTTGGTCCAAAATGGATAATCTCACACTTGCCCACATTGAAATCCAACTGCCACAGTTTTGCCCACTCACCTAGTCTGTCAATATCTCTTTGCAATTTTATGCTTTCATCTGGACTGTCTACAATGCCGCCTAACTTTGTATCATCAGCAAGTTTGGATATATGACTTACTATGCCATTATCCAAGTGGTTAATGAATAATTGAGGCCCCAACACAGATCCCTGCTGGACACCACTAGTCACATCCTGCCAATCAGAGTACTTAACCCATTATCCCCACTGTCTGTTGCCGACCACTCAACCAACTTCCGAGCCATGTCAATAATTTTCCCTCAACTCCATGGGCTTCTACCTTAGTTAACAGTCTCTTATGTGGGACTTTATCAAATGCCTTCTGGAAGTCCATATAAATAACATCCATGGACACTCCCCTTTCCACTACCTCAGTCACCTCTTCAAAAAATTCAATGAGATTTGTCAGGCATGACCTTCCTGTCATGAATCCATGCTGGCTGTCCCTGATTAACTGAAATTTTTCTCGGTGTTCAGTCACCCTATCCTTGATTATAGATCCAGCAACTTGCCCACCACAAATATCAGGCTAACTGGTCTGTAATTTCCTTGGTTCCCCCTTTCACCCTTCTTAAAAAGTGGAGTGACATGTGCAATTTTCCAATCCAGAGGGACCACTCCTGAATCTAGGGAACTCTGAAAGACTATAGTTAGGGCATCTACAATGTGCTCACCTACTTCCTTTAACACCCTCAGTTGGAAACCATCAGGTCCTGGGGATTTCTCACTCTTTAGTTCCATTAATTTCCTTGTTACTGATGTTTTACTTCCGTTAATTGTATTAAGTCCCTGTCCCCTATCAGCTATTAATTTTTTCGGGACTTCCGGCAAGTTATCCTCCTTTTCAACTGTAAATACTGAGGCAAAGTAATTGTTCAACATGTCTGCCATTTCCCCATTATCAATGACAATATCTCCATTTTCAGCTTTTAGTGGGCCGACATTGCTCTTGACCACCCGTTTTCCCCTTATGTAACTTTTCTTATTGATTTTGATGTCCTTTGCAAGTTTCCTTTCATAATCTCTTTTAGTAGCTCTTTTAAGCTGCTTGGTGACCCTTTGCTGGTCTTTGTATCGATCCCATTTGGCCGGATCTGTGCTGCGTTTTGCATTTTTGTAAGCCCTTTTTGTTTTATGCTATCCCTAATTTCTTTAGTTGTCCATGGCTGTTTTTTCTGTGAAGTGGAGCTTTTTCCTCTTGGGTATATACTCGCTCTGTATTTCAGTAAATGTTTCTTTAAATATTCTCCACTGTCCTTCAGTCATTTGACCCATTAACAGATCTACCCAGTTTACTGTGGACAGTCTCTGTCTCATCCTGGTAAAGTCAGCCTTATCCAAGTCTAAAATTCTAGTAACTGATTCATGCTTTTCACTTTCAAACACTTGAATTCGATCACCTTGTGATCACTATTTGATAAATGTTCATGCACAGTTAGGCTACTAATTAAATTTGGCTCATTACTCATAACTAAATCTAATATTGCCTGTTCCCTTGTTACATCTAGGACATATTGCTGTCGGAAACAATCCCAGACACATTCCGGAAATTCACTACCTTTCTGACAGGTGCTAGTCTGCCTCTCCCAATCTATATGCAAGTTAAAATCCCCCATTAATATAACTCTGCCTTTGTTACACACTTGCCTAATTTGTGCATTTATACAATCTAACACCTCAGAACTGCTGCCAGGAGATCAATACACAACACCTATTACAGTTTTAGATCCTTTTCTGTTCCTCAATTCCACCCATAAGGTCTCCACTGGATGCTTTCCCCTCATTATATCCACCCTCACCAATGAGGTGATATTATTTCTAATCAGTAAGGCTACTCCACCCCCTCTGCCATTTTCCCTGTCCCTCCTGTAAAATTTATAACCAGGTATATTTAGTTCCCAGTCTTGACCATCCTGCAGCCACATCTCCGCAATGGCCACCACATCATAATCTTCCATTTGAATTTGCGCCTGCAGCTCATCTAGTTTATTCCTTACACTCCGTGCATTTGTATATAGAACTCTTATTTGGGCTCTACCCCCTAACCTGTCCTTCAGCACTGATGCTTTGTTCACCTGTTTATTATTTCTCTCTGGTTTAACCAGTATACTTCTTGCAGTTTTGCCATTACCTGCAGTTCCTGAAGTAGGATTCCTGACTGTTTCTTTACTCTCTGCCCTGTTACTTGTTTTTGAAACTGTATTGACTTCCCCTGAGGCCTCCCCCTCCCTCCCCGCATTGACTAGTTTAAAGTCCTTGTGATCACACTATTTATCCTTTCCTCCAGGACACTGGTCCCAGATCAGTTCAGGTGGAGTCCGTCCCAACGGTACAGTTCCCTCCTGTCCCAATACTGATGTCAGTGCCCCATGAAATGGAACCCCTCTGTCCCACACCACTCCTTTAGCCACATGTTCACTTCCCGAATGTTCTTATCCCTATGCCAATTTGCACGTGGTTCGGGTAATAATCCAGAGATTATAACCCTTGAGGACCTGTTTTTTAATTTTGCTCCTAGTTCCTGATAATCCCCAAACAGGTCCTCTTGCCTAGTCTTTTAGAATTTAGAATTTAGAACATTACAGCGCAGTACAGGCCCTTCGGCCCTCGATGTTGCGCCGACCTGTGAAACCATCTGACCTACACTATTCCATTTTCATCCATGTGTCTATCCAATGTCCACTTAAATGCCCTTAAAGTTGGCGAATCTACTACTGCTGCAGGCAGGGCGTTCCACGCCCTTACTACTCTCTGAGTAAAGAAACTACCTCTCACATCTGTCCTATATCTATCACCCCTCAACTTGAAGCTATGTCCCCTCGTGTTTGCCATCACCATCCGAGGAAAAAGACGCTCACTATCCACCCTATCTAACCCTCTGATTATCTTGTATGTCTCTATTAAGTCACCTCTCCTCCTCCTTCTCTCCAACGAAAACAACCTCAAGTCCCTCAGCCTTTCCTCGTAAGACCTTCCCTCCATACCAGGCAACATCCTAGTAAATCTCCTCTGCACCCTTTCCATAGCTTCCACATCCTTCCTATAATGCGGTGACCAGAACTGCACGCAATACTCCAGGTGCGGTCTCACCAGAGTTTTGTACAGCTGCAGCATGACCTCGTGGCTCCGAAACTCGACCCCCCTACTAATAAAAGCTAACACACCATATGCCTTCTTAACAGCCCTATTAACCTGGTTAGCAACCTTCAGGGATTTATGCACCTGGACACCAAGATCTCTCTGTTCATCTACAGTACCAAGAATCCTCCCATTAGCCCAGTACTCTGCATTCCTGTTACTCCTTCCAAAGTGAATCACCTCACACTTTTCCGCATTAAACTCCATTTGCCATCTCTCAGCCCAGCTCTGCAGCCTATCTATGTCCCTCTGTACCCTACAACATCCTTCGGCACTATCCACAACTCCACCGACCTTCGTGTCATCCGCAAATTTACTAACCCACCCTTCTACACCCTCATCCAGGTCATTTATAAAAATGACAAACAGCAGTGGCCCCAAAACAGATCCTTGCGGTACACCACTAGTAACTAAACTCCAGGATGAACATTTGCCATCAACCACCACCCTCTGTCTTCTTTCAGCTAGCCAATTTATGATCCAAAGCACTAAATCACCTTCAATCCCATACTTCCGTATTTTCTGCAATAGCCTACCGTGGGGAACCTTATCAAACGCCTTACTGAAATCCATATACACCACATCCACTGCTTTACCCTCATCCACCTGTTTGGTCACCTTCTCGAAAAACTCAATAAGGTTTGTGAGGCACGACCTACCCGTCACAAAACCGTGCTGACTATCTCTAATGTACTTATTCTTTTCAAGATGATTATAAATCCTGTCTCTTATAACCTTTTCCAACATTTTACCCACAACCGAAGTAAGGCTCACAGGTCTATAATTACCAGGGCTGTCTCTACTCCCCTTCTTGAACAAGGGGACAACATTTGCAATCCTCCAGTCTTCCGGCACTATTCCTGTCGACAATGACGACATAAAGATCAAGGACAAAGGCTCTGCAATCTCCTCCCTAGCTTCCCAGAGAATCCTAGGATAAATCCCATCTGGCCCAGGGGACTTATCTATTTTCACACTTTCCAAAATTGCTAACACCTCCTCCTTGTGAACCTCAATCCCATCTAGCCTCGTAGCCTGAATCTCAGTATTCTCAACAACATTTTCTTTCTCTACTGTAAATACTGACGCAAAATATTCATTTAACACTTCCCCTATCTCCTCTGATTCCACACACAACTTCCCACTACTATCCTTGATTGGCCCTAATCTAAGTCTAGTCATTCTTTTATTCCTGATATACCTATAGAAAGCCTTAGGGTTTTCCCTGATCCGATCCACCAATGACTTCTCGTGTCCTCTCCTTGCTCTTCTTAGCTCTCCCTTTAGATCCTTCCTGGCTAGCTTGTAACTCTCAAGCGCCCTAACTGAGCCTTCACGTCTCATCCTAACATAAGCCTTCTTCTTCCTCTTGACAAGCGCTTCAACTTCTTTAGTAAACCACGGCTCCCTCGCTCGACAACTTCCTCCCTGCCTCACAGGTACATACTTATCAAGGACACGCAGTAGCTGCTCCTTGAATAAGCTCCACATTTCGATTGTTCCCATCCCCTGCAGTTTCCTTCCCCATCCTACGCATCCTAAATCTTGCCTAATCGCATCAAAATTTCCTTTCCCCCAGTTATAATTCTTGCCCTGTGGTATATACCTGTCCCTGCCCATCGCTAAGGTAAACCTAACCGAATTGTGATCACTATCACCAAAGTGCTCACCTACATCTAAATCTAACACCTGGCCGGGTTCATTTCCCAGTACCAAATCCAATGTGGCATCGCCCCTGGTTGGCCTGTCTACATACTGTGTCAGAAAACCCTCCTGCACACACTGGACAAAAACTGACCCATCTAAAGTACTCGAACTATAGTATTTCCAGTCGATATTTGGAAAGTTAAAGTCCCCCATAACAACTACCCTGTTACTCTCACCCCTGTCGAGAATCATCTTCGCTATCCTTTCCTCTACATCTCTGGAACTATTCGGAGGTCTATAAAAGACTCCCAACAGGGTAACCTCACCTCTCCTGTTTCTAACCTCGGCCCATACTACCTCAGTAGACGAGTCCTCAAACGTCCTTTCTGCCGCTGTAATACTTTCCTTGATTAACAATGCCACACCCCCCCCTCTTTTACCATCTTCTCTGTTCTTACTGAAACATCTAAATCCCGGAATCTGCAACATCCATTCCTGCCCCTGCTCTACCCATGTCTCCGAAATGGCCACTACATCGAGATCCCAGGTACCAACCCATGCTGCAAGCTCACCCACCTTATTCCGGATGCTCCTGGCGTTGCAATAGACACACTTTAAACCAGGTTCCTGCTTGCCAGTGCCCTCTTGCGTCCTTGTAACCATATCCCTGACCTCACTACTCTCAACATCCTGTACACGGCACTACAATTTAGGTTCCCATTCCCCTGCTGAATTAGTTTAAACCCCCCCGAAGAGCACTAGCAAACCTCCCCCCCAGGATATTGGTACCCCTCTGGTTCAGGTGAAGACCATCCTGTTTGTAGAGGTCCCACCTACCCCAGAAAGAGCCCCAATTATCCAGGAAACCAAAACCCTCCCTCCTGCACCATCCCTGCAGCCACGCGTTCAACTCCTCTCTCTCCCTATTCCTCGCTTCGCTATCACGTGGCATGGGCAACAACCCAGAGATAACAACTCTGTTTGTTCTCGCTCTAAGCTTCCACCCTAGCTCCCTAAATTTCTGTCTTAAATCCCCATCTCTCTTTCTACCTATGTCGTTGGTGCCTATGTGGACCACGACTTGGGGCTGCTCCCCCTCCCCATTAAGGATCCCAAAAACACGATCCGAGACATCACGAACCCTGGCACCTGGGAGGCAACACACCAACCGTGAGTCTCTCTCGTTCCCACAGAACCTCCTATCTGTTCCCCTAACTATGGAGTCCCCAATGACTAATGCTCTGCTCCTCTTCCCCCTTCCCTTCTGAGCAACAGGGACAGACTCTGTGCCAGATACCTGTACCCCATTGCTTACCCCTGGTAAGTCGTCCCCCGCAACAGTATCCAAAACGGTATACCTGTTGTTGAGGGAAACGGCCACAGGGGATCCCTGCACTGCCTGCTGGTTCCCTCTCCTTCCCCTGACGGTAACCCATCTACCTACTTCTTTTACCTGAGGTGTGACTACCTCCCCATAACTCCTCTCAATAACCTCCTCCGCCTCCCGAATGATCCGAAGTTCATCCAGCTCCAGCTCCAGTTCCCTAACGCGGTTCTCGAGGAGCTGGAGTTGGGTGCACTTCCCACAGATGCAGTCAGCAGGGACACTCTTGGCGACCCTTACCTCCCACATTCTGCAGGAGGAACATGCAACTGCCTTAACCTCCATTCCCACTATTCCAAATTCCCAGCAAATCTACTGAAAAACCAAAAACAAAAAGTCAAAACTTGTTAGGTTAGCAATCCAACGGACAGAACTTCCTAAATAAAAAGCTTACCTTATCAACACACCAGAGTCCTTTTTTTTATGGTTAGAGGAGGAGGGTGGGTGGGAGACACTACACGTGTAGTGTCTCTTACCAATGTTGTTTGTCCCAACGTGGACCACAGCAACTGGATCCTCCCCGTCCCTCTCCAATATCCTTTCAAGCTGGTTAGAGATGTCCCTCACCCTGGCACCGGGTAGGCAACATACCATGTGGAATAAAAACAAGAAATGCTGGAATCACTCAGCAGGCCTGGCAGCATCTGTGGAAAGAGAAGCAGAGTTAACCCTTCTTTGGAAGGGTCACTGACCCGAAACGTTAACTCTGCTTCACTTTCCACAGATACTGCCAGACCTGCTGAGTGATTCCAGCATTTCTTGTTTTTATTTCCGATTTCCAGCATCCGCAGTATTTTGCTTTTATATCATGTGGGACTCTTGGTCCTGCTTACAAAGAACAAAGAACAAAGAAAATTACAGCACAGGAACAGACCCTTCGGCCCTCCAAGCCTGCGACGATCCAGATCCTCTATCTAAACATGTCGCCCATTTTCTAAGGGTCTGTATCTCTTTGCTTCCTGCCCATTCATGTATCTGTCTAGATACATCTTAAAAGACGCTTTCGTGCCCGCGTCTACCACCTCCGCTGGCAATGGTTCCAGGCACCCACCACCCTCTGCGTAAAGAACTTTCCACGCATATCCCCCCTAAACTTTTCCCCTCTCACTTTGAACTCGTGACCCCTAGTAATTGAATCCGCCACTCTGGGAAAAAGCTTCTTGCTATCCACCCTGTCTATACCTCTCATGATTTTGTACACCTCAATCAGGTCCCCCCTCAACCTCCGTCTTTCTAATGAAAATAATCCTAATCTGCTCAACCTCTCTTCATAGCTAGCGCCCTCCATACCAGGCAACATCCTGGTGAACCTCCTCTGCACCCTCTCCAAAGCATCTACATCCTTTTGGTAATGTGGCGACCAGAACTGCACGCAGTATTCCAAATGTGGCCGAACCAAAGTCCTATACAACTGTAACATGACCTGCCAACCCTTGTACTCAATACCCTGTCCGATGAAGGAAAGCATGCCGTATGCCTTCTTGACCACTCTATTGACCTGCGTTGCCACCTTCAGGGAACAATGGACCTGAACAATCTCTCTTCATAGCTAGCGCCCTCCATCTCTCTGTACATCAATTTTCCCCAGGACTTTTCCATTTACTGTATAATTCACTCTTGAATTGGATCTTCCAAAATGCATCACCTCGCATTTGCCCTGATTGAACTCCATCTGCCATGTCTCTGCCCAACTCTCCAATCTATCTATATTCTGCTGTATTCTCTGACAGTCCCCTTCACTATCTGCTACTCCACCAATCTTAGTGTCGTCTGCAAACTTGCTGATCAGACCACCTATACTTTCCTCCAAATCATTTATGTATATCACAAACAACAGTGGTCCCAGCACGGATCCCTGTGGAACACCACTGGTCACACGTCTCCATTTTGAGAAACTCCCTTCCACTGCTACTCTCTGTCTCCTGTTGCCCAGCCAGTTTTTTATCCATCTAGCTAGTACACCCTGGACCCCATGCGACTTCACTTTCTCCATCAGCCTACCATGGGGAACCTTATCAAACGCCTTACTGAAGTCCATGTATATGACATCTACAGCCCTTCCCTCATCAATCAACTTTGTCACTTCCTCAAAGAATTCTATTAAGTTGGTAAGACATGACCTTCCCTGCACAAAACCATGTTGCCTATCACTGATAAGCCCATTTTCTTCCAAATGGGAATAGATCCTATCCCTCAGTATCTTCTCCAGCAGCTTCCCTACCACTGACGTCAGGCTCACCGGTCTATAATTACCTGGATTATCCCTGCTACCCTTCTTAAACAAGGGGACAACATTAACAATTCTCCAGTCCTCCGGGACCTCACCCGTGTTTAAGGATGCTGCAAAGATATCTGTTAAGGCCCCAGCTATTTCCTCTCTCGCTTCCCTCAGTAACCTGGGATAGATCCCATCTGGACCTGCGGACATGTCCACCTTAATGCCTTTTAGAATACCCAACACTTCCTCTCTCCTTATGCCGACTTGACCTAGAGTAATCAAACATCTGTCCCTAACCTCAACATCCGTCATGTCCCTCTCCTCGGTGAATACCGATGCAAAGTACTCGTTTAGAATCTCACCCATTTTCTCTGAGTCCAAGCATAACATTCCTCCTTTGTCCTTGAGTGGGCCAATCCTTTCTCTTGCTCCTTATATATGAATAAAAGGCTTTGGGATTTTCCTTAACCCTGTTTACTAAAGATATTTCATGACCCCTTTTAGCCCTCTTAATTACTCGTTTCAGATTGGTCCTACATTCCCGATATTCTTCCAAAGCTTCGTCTTTCATCAGCCGCCTACACCTTATGTATGCTTCCTTTTTCCTCTTCGCTAGTCTCACAATTTCACCTGTCATCCATGGTTCCCTAATCTTGCCATTTCTACCCCTCATTTTCACAGGAACATGTCTCTCCTGCACGCTAATCAACCTCTCTTTAAAAGCCTCCCACATAACACATGTGGATTTCCCTTCAAACAGCTGCTCCCAATCTACATTCCCCAGCTCCTGCCGAATTTTGCTTTAGTTGGCCTTCCCCCAATTTAGCACTCTTCCTTTCGGACCACTCTCGTCTTTGTCCATGAGTATTCTGAAACTTACGGAATTGTGATCACTATTCCCAAAGTAGTCCCCTACTGAAACTTCAACCACCTGGCCGGGCTCATTCCCCAACACCAGGTCCAGTATGGCCCCTTCCCGAGTTGGACTATTTACATACTGCTCTAGAAAACCCTCCTGGATGCTCCTTACAAATTCTGCTCCATCTAGACCTCTAACACTAAGTGAATCCCAGTCAATGTTGGGAAAATTAAAATCTCCTATCACCACCACCCTGTTGCTCCTACATCTTTCCATAATCTGTTTACATATTTGTCCCTTTATCTCACGCTCGCTGTTGGGAGGCCTGTAGTACAGCCCCAACATTGTTACCGCACCCTTCCTATTTCTGAGTTCTGCCCATATTGCCTCACTGCTCGAGTCCTCCATAATGCCCTCCTTCAGCACAGCTGTGATATCCTCTTTGACCAGTAATGCAACTCCTCCACCCCTTTTACCTCCCTCTCTATCCCGCCTGAAGCATCGATATCCTGGGATATTTAGTTGCCAATCATGCCCTTCCCTCAACCAAGTCTCAGTAATAGCAATAACATCATACTCCCAGGTACTAATCCAAGCCCTAAGTTCATCTGCCTTACCTACTACACTTCTTGCATTAAAACAAATGCACCTCAGACCACCAGTCCCTTTGCATTCATCATCTGCTGCCTGTCTACTCTTTCCCTTAGTCACACTGACTTCATTTTCTAGTTCCTTACAGGCTTTAGTTACTACCTCCTTACTGTCCACTGACCTCATTTGGTTCCCATCCCCCTGCCACATTAGTTTAAACCCTCCCCAACAGCGTTAGCAAAAGCACCCCCAAGGACATTGGTTCCAGTCCGGCCCAGGTGTAGACCGTCCAATTTGTAATAGTCCCACCTCCCCCAGAACCGGTCCCAATGTCCCAAAAATCTGAACCCCTCCCTCCTGCACCATCTCTCAAGCCACGCATTCATCCTGACTATTCTTTCATTTCTACTCTGACTACCACGTGGCACTGGTAGCAATCCTGAGATTACTACCTCTGAGGTCCTACTTTTTAACTTGGCTCCTAACTCCCTAAATTCTGCTTGTAGGACCTCATCCCGTTTTTTACCTATATCATTGGTGTCTATGTGCACAATGACAACTGGCTGTTCACCCTCCCCCTTTAGAATGTTCTGCAGCCGATCTGAGACGTCCCTGACCCGTGCACCTGGGAGGCAACATACCATTCGGGAGTCTCGTTTTCGACCACAGAACCGCCTATCTACTCCCCTTACAATCGAATCCCCTATGACTATAGCCCTTCCACTCTTACAAAGGATGCTATCAGTTCCCCTAATTATGGAATCCCCGACCACTACCACTTTTCTTTTTGCTCCCCCTGCTTGAATGACCTCCTGTACCATGGTGCAGTGGTCAGTTTGCTCATCCTCCCTACAGTCCTCTTCCCCATCCACACAGGGAGTCTGACCATTTTTTCATATTGGCTTGGGATGCTTTAAGGTGTTCCTGAGCCACACTGCAAGATTTTGTGAGCCTTTCTCGGAACACACATACATCGTCTTGTATCAAAGATTCATTCTTTTGTTCCAAGAATCTGTCTTTTATAAGTTTTCGAGGACCTCTCACTTCATGTCCGTAAACCAATTCGAAAGGACTGAAGCCTGAGTCTCTGCTGGCAAATAAAAGAAAGTCTAGTCCTTTATCCCAGTCATGTGGATATTTGTGACAGTATGTTCTAATCATTGTTTTGAGAGTTTGGTGAAATCTCTCTAAAGCTCCCTGTGACTCTGGGTGATATGCTGAAGATTTCAACTGTCTAATCCCCAAATTGCCCACGACTTCTTGAAATATCCTAGACATGAAATCAGAACCTTGATCTGACTGAACTTCAAGTGGTAACCCATATCTCGTAAAGAATTGGGTTAACTTTTCTACCGCTATTCGAGCAGTAATTGTCCTCAAAGGAATGGCCTCTGGAAATCAAGTAGCCATATCCATGATAGTAAATATGTATTGATGCCCCGTCTCATCCGACACATTAACAAAAAACTTTTTATCTTCCTTTCAGGTGTTAAAGAACTCAAGCTCCAGCAGCTGATGGGGACTAATGCCCCTCCAGATCCTCCTTCCGCTTCACTTCCCTCTGACCCCACCCCTTCTGATCTGACCCCTTGCCGTGTATTCACTATACCCTCTGACCTCCCCCTCTCTGATGCTGAGCGTTCTGTACTCAGCAAAGGTCTCAGTTTTATCCCCTTACGCCCCCACCTCAATGAATTTCGCTCTCGGCATGACGTTGAGCTCTTCTTCCGTCGCCTCCGCCTCCAGGCTCACTTCTTTGACCAGGAGTCCTCCCCCCGACCAGCAGACCTATTCACCTGCCTGCAGCATTCTCCCTCTACCTGGACCCCTCCCCCTGGCCTCTTACCCGCTCTTGATCTCTTCATTGAAAACTGTCGGCGAGACATTGGTCATCTCAATTTCTCTGCCCCCTCACTCACTCTAACCTGTCCCCCTCTGAACATGAGGCACTCCGTTCTCTCAGGTCTAACCCCGACATGGTCATCAAACCTGCAGACAAGGGTGGTGCTGTTGTTGTATGGCGTACCGACCTCTACCTTGCAGAGGCTGAGCACCAACTCTGACACTTCTTCCTACTTCCCCCTGGACCATGACCCCACCACCGAACATCAAACTACTGTCCACAGGACTGTCACTGACCTCATCTCCTCTGGAGATCTTCTTCCTACAGCTTCCAACCTCATAGTCCCGCAACCCCGGACAGCCCGCTTCTACCTCCTTCCCAAAATCCACAAACGGGACTGTCCCGGCAGACCCATTGTGTCAGCCTGCTCCTGCCCCACTGAACTTATTTCTTCCTATCTTGGCTCTATCTTTTCCCCGCTGGTCCAGTCTCTTCCCACCTGCATCCGTGACTCTTCTGATGCCCTACGTCATTTTGACAATTTCCAGTTTCCTGGTCCCAACCGCCTCCTCTTCACTATGGACGTCCAATCGCTCTACACCTCCATCCCCCACCAGGATGGTTTGAGGGCTCTCCGCTTCTTCCTGGAACAGAGGCCCAACCAGTCCCCATCCACCACCACCCTCCTCCGCCTGGCTGAACTTGTTCTCACATTGAACAACTTCTCCTTCAACTCCACGCACTTCCTTCAAGTAAAAGGTGTCGCTATGGGTACCCGCATGGGTCCTAGTTATGCCTGTCTTTTTGTGGGATATGTCGAACATTCCTTGTTCCAGTCCTACTCAGGCCCCCTCCCCCAACTCTTTTTCCGGTACATTGATGACTGTATCGGTGCCGTTTCCTGCACCCGCCCCGAACTGGAAAACTTTATCAACTTTGCTTCTAATTTCCACCCTTCTCTCACCTTTACATGGTCCATCTCCAACACTTCACTGCCCTTCCTCGACTTCTCTGTCTCCATCTCTGGGGATAGGTTGTCTACTAATATCTATTATGAGCCCACCGAATCCCACAGCTACCTCAACTACACTTCTTCACACCCTACCTCCTGTAAGGACTCCATTCCATTCTCCAAGTTTCTCCGTCTCTGACGTATCTGCTCTGATGATGCTACCTTCCATGACGGTGCTTCTGATATGACCTCCGTTTTCCTCAACCGAGGATGCCTCCCCACTGTGGTTGACGGGGCCCTCAACCGTATCCGGCCCATTTCCCGCACCTCTACCCTCACGCCTTCCCCTCCCTCCCAGAACCGCGACAGGGTTCCCCTTGTCCTCACTTTCCACCCCATCAGCCTCCATATCCAAAGGGTCATCCTCCGCCATTTCCGCCACCTCCAGCGTGATGCCACTACCAAAAGCATCTTCCCCTCCCTTGCCCTGTCAGCATTCCGAAGGGATCGTTCCCTCCGTGACACCCTGGTCCACTCCTCCATTACCCCCACCACCTCGTCCCCTTCCCATGGCACCTTCCCCCGCAATCGCAGGAGGTATAATACCTGCCCATTTACCTCCTCTCTCCTCACTATCCCAGGCCCCAAACACTCCTTTCAGGTGAAGCAGCGATTTACTTGTACTTCTTTCAATATAGTATACTGTATTCGCTGCTCACAGTGTGGTCTCCTCGACATTGGGGATACCAAACGCAGACTGGGTGACCACTTTGCGGAACACCTCCGCTCAGTCCGAAAGCAGGACCCTGAGCTTCCGGTTGCTTGCCATTTCAACACATCCCCCTGCTCTCATGCTCACATCTCTGTCCTGGGATTGCTGCAGTGTTCCAGTGAACATCAACGCAAGCTCGAGGAACAGCATCTCATTTACCGATTAGGCACACTACAGCCTGCCGGACTGAACATTGAGTTCAATAATTTCAGAGCATGACGGGCCCCCCATTTTACTTTTATTTTTAGTTATTTTTTTTTCTTTTTCCTTTTAAAAAATTTTTTTGTGTTTATTTTATTTTATTTCATCTTAGTTTGTTCAGTTCACTTAGCCACTGTTTTTTTCATGTTTGTACTTGCTGCTGTTCAATATTCAGTCCGTTAACACCCTATCTGTACTAATGCTTTGTCTTTCAACACACCATTAACATATTGTTTGCCTTTGCTCCATGACCTCTTGGTCAGCTATGTGGCCTTGTCCTTTCTACACCTTCTCCTTTGTTATCTCTTGCCCCACCCCCACTTTACTTGCTTATAACCTTTTACATTTCTAATATTTGCCAGTTCCGAAGAAGGGTCACTGACCCGAAACGTTAACTCTGCTTCTCTCTCCACAGATGCTGCCAGACCTGCTCAGTGGTTCCAGCATTTCTTGTTTTTATTTCAGATTTCCAGCATCTGCAGTATTTTGCTTTTATTATATTGATGCCCCTCTTTTGTTTTTGGCAAGGGTCCTAACAGTCTACTAATACCCTGCTAAATGGTTCCTCAATCACTGGTATGGGAACTAGTGGTGCCGGTTTTATGGTAGGTTGTGGTTTTCCCACCATTGACAGGTGTGGCATGTCCTACAAAATTGTCTCACATCCTTTGTAAGACCCGGCCAATGATAATATTGGGTTATGTATGATTTGGTCTTCCGAATTCCCCTATGTCCCACAAAAGGAATGTCATGTGCTAACCTTAATAATCCTTGGCGATATTTAGGTGGTACCACTATCTGTTCAACAACTGTCCAGTCTTCGTCTGAAGGCCTATGAGGCGGTCTCCATTTCCTCCTCAAAACCCCGTTTGCCATATAATAGCCTTCCGGAACTCCCTTTCACCTCAGCTTTTGTCAGAGCCATCTGCGCTAATGGATATATCTCTGGATCAGCTGGCTGTGCTGTAATGATAGATGATCTGTTAAACATCTAATTTGGATTATCTAAATCCCCAAATAAGTTTTCAGATACTTGGCTTTCTGTTTGTGGTGTCCCTTTTACCTTCGACAATGGATCCTTTTTAGCCATTGCTCGGTTGATTACACACGCAGGAAATGTTCCCGGAACTTGTTCCTGTAATTGCTCCATTTCCTTAATTTCACTTGGTAATTATAAGAAACTGATACTTTTGATCCTGCCAAATCATTTCTTCGGAGTATATCAATTCCCTTTACTGGCAAACTGTGGACAACTCCTACAGTTACTATCCCAGATATTGTCACTCTCTAGGTGTATTTTATACAAAGGATATACTCCCCGCTGGTGGAAACCTCATATCCTCCCCCAGCAAGAGTGTTTGGGTTGCTCCTGTATCCCTGAGTATAATGATAGGTTTTCCTGCCTCACTTGCAGGATATGGAGTTACTCTCCCCTTTAACAAAAATTCATTATAACTTTTGGGTATTTCATTCTTAACCTCTATACTCCTTTCAGTTTTAGTATTTGTTTTACAGCTGTCGTTAAAACTACAGCCTGCTCTGCTATACTCTCAGTCAGAGTCTTTTCCTCTGCACGAACTTTGCGTACCCCAACAAGTCCTTTGGGTTTACCTCGCAATTTCCAGCACTCTGAATGAAGATGACCTGTTTTGTTGCAATGATAACTCTTTGGCTTGCGAACCTCACTTCTACCCTCAGCACCTTCCTTTCTAACCTGAGGAGGTGATCCTGGGGCATTCCCAACTGTTCCTTCTTGTTCCTGGCTACTTGCCTTCCTTTCACTCTCCCACTTTCTGTCCTTCTCAGGTTTATGGGGGTGACGGACAAAATAGGTTGGCTTATTAGATTAGATTAGAGATACAGCACTGAAACAGGTCCTTTGGCCCACCGAGTCTGTGCCGAACATCAACCACCCATTTATACTAATCCTACGCTAATCCCATATTCCTACCAAACATCCCCACCTGTCCCTATATTTCCCTACCACCTACCTACACTAGTGACAATTTATAATGGCCAATTTACCTATCAACCTGCAAGTCTTTTGGCTTGTGGGAGGAAACCAGAGCACCCGGAGAAAACCCACGCAGACACAGGGAGAACTTGCAAACTCCACACAGGCAGTACCTGGAATCGAACCCGGGTCCCTGGAGCTGTGAGGCTGCGGTGCTAACCACTGCGCCACTGTGCCGCCCATAGCTCAAAATCATCAGCAATTTCTGCTGCTTGTCTAGCTTTCAAAACTTTCAGGTTATCTATATGAGTTCTCACGACTGAAGGAATGGAGTTTTTAAACTCTTCTAAGAGTATCAGTTCTCAACAGTTCTCATATGTGGTTTCTTTCTTTAATGCCCGTATCCAATGGTCAAATTTCATTTGCTTCACCCTCCCAAATTCTAAATATGTCTGCCCAATCTCCGTAAATTCCTAAACTTCTGTCGGTAGGTTTCAGGGACTAACTCATACGCAGTGAGAATAGCCTTTTTTGCCATCTCATAATCTGCAGAAGCCTCTTCAGGAAGCATGGCATAAACTTCATGAGCTCTGCCTACCAGCCTGCCCTGCATGAGCAATGTCCAGCTTTCTTTCGGCCATTTCCTCTGTTTGGCTATTTTTTCAAAAGATTTGAAAAATGCCTCTACGTCCCTTTCCTTGAACTTAGGAAGAGCCTGTATAAATTTAAACAACTTTTCGCTGGGTCCTGATTTAAATTCAGATTCTTCCTGACCTGAATTTTCCCTGGATTCAAGACTACCCTTTGTCTTAGTTCCATCTCTCTTCGCCTAAATTCCCCTTCTCTTTCATTTTCTCTCCAAAATGCGCTCTCTTTCCTCCAATTCAAGTTTTCTTATTGCTATTGCTTTTTTTGTTTCCTGTTGAAGCTCCAGTTTTTCCATTTCTAACTGAATCCTAGCCATTCCACTGCATCACTCTCTGACTTACGACCTTCTTGTCTTTCATCTTCTCCTTCTTACAGATACAGACCCTTAGAAAATAGGCGACAGGTTTAGATAGAGAATCTGGATCGGCGCAGGCTTGGAGGGCCGAAGGGCCTGTTCCTGTCCTGTAATTTTCTTTGTTCTTTGTTCTTCTAATTCCAGATGTTGGGTTATTAGGTCAATTATCTCTGCTTTTTTGGCACCTGGTTTCAATTCTAACCCCCATTTTGCCGCCAATTCTTTTAATTTATTCTTACTTAAAGTTATCACGTCACTGAGGGAAACATGCTGCTTTCCTAAAAACTCTGCTGCAACCGCTAATGCCATTACAATGTATAGACTGTACCTTATTATGCAAGAATCCTGGTTCCTTTTATTTCTTCGTAATTGGCATTAGATTTAGATCCCAACAATCGAGTTTCCAATTGACATTATCCCAAACGCAAGAGCAATTAATATGATGCCAGAAGCAAGACCCCAATAATATGATTCCAAATGCGAGCCCTCCAAATTTGTCTGATTCTGATCCCCGACGCGAGCCGCATAATTAAAATATGATTCAAGAGCGGACGAGCTCCCAATTAAAATATGTTACGTCCGCTCAGGACAAAGCCCCCAATCAAAATATATGATTCTGATCGCGGTGGGAGCAACGCACTGTCAATTCAGTCCCGTTGCTTCACAAGTTGCATCATATTTCTTTAAGATTTCCAAATCGAAGAAAAAAATCAGCTAAATGGAACCATCTGGTAACCCCCGAATGAAGCGAACCAAACCAGGTATATTTTGATAAATAAACTATTTATTTTAAAAAACTAAAATCTTAAACACTACTAACATAAACGAATATCTAAAGACCTTTATCACTTCTTATTTAAAAATCTAATTCCCACATTCACATACTCGGTTTTAAATTAACTGACCGAAAAATAGAAAAAAAATAGTCTTTGAAGATTACGTTTCTGATGAATGGTCTTCTAATACAACACAGTCAAAGTTCACTTGCAATCTTCCAAGGTCTGATGAAACCGAAGGTCTTTCCAAAGTTAGGAATTTAGCAGTTCAGTTTGACAGTTGTAGTATTAAATTGTTTTTTTCCCGGCAAGGAACACAGCAGATCAATAATTTGATGTGAAAGAAAAAAGCCTTTTTCTTATTTCTTTAAGGAATTAATTTGGCTTGAAGCTTTTTAGAATTTTGAGAGAGAAAATAAATCAGCTTCTCCTCCTTCAGTTTAAATTGTCTCAGAGAGCTCTCCTTCCTTCACTTGCTGGAACAGTCTGTCTCCACTGACTGCTGTTCAGCTAAATTTTAAAAGTCAAAAGAATGCACTTTGGCTCACTGAGTTTCCGGAACTTCTGTACTGACCTCTTTATGCTCTTAAAGGTGCACCGCAATATTTCCATGACACCTTACCTGGTCTGGCTAATATGACTCCAGACCCACAGCAATGTGGTTGACTCTTAAATGCCCTCTGAAATGGCCTTGCAAGCCATTCAATTGTCAAGGGTAACTGGGGTTGGGCAATAAATGATGGCCTTGCCAGTGATGCCCACATCCCAAGAAAGAATATGAAAAAATTTTTACTACATTGTTGGATAGATGCCAGTGTTGTAGCTGTACTGGAACAGCTTGCCTAGGGGCACAGTTAGTTCTGGAGCACAAGTCTTCAGTACTATTCCTGAAATGTTGTGAAGGCTCATAGCCTTTGCAGTATCCAGTGCCTTCAGCTGTTTCTTGATAACACATGGAGTGATTTGTGATGCTGGGAACCTCCGGAGGAGGCCGAGGTGGATATTCTACTTGGTACTTCTGGCTGAAGATGGATGCAAATGCTTTAGCCTTGTCTTTCGCACTGATGTGCTGGGCTCCCCCATCGTTCAGGATGGGGATATTTGTGGAGTCTCCACCTCCTGTTAGTTGTTTCATTATCAATCACCATTCACAACTGGATGTGGCAGGACTGCAGAGCTTAGATCTGATCCGTTGGTTGTGGAATTGCTCGGCTCTGTCTATTGCATGCTGCTTCCACTGTTTAGAATGCAAGTAGTCCTGGGTTACAGCTTCACCAGGTTAGCACCTCATTAGCAAGCTCTTCTGCACTCCTCACTGAACCAAATGACTATACAGATCATGTATATTATGTATGAGCACACTGCTTTATGCACATTACAATCACACCACATGTGCTACAGATTATATATGATTACATTTGATTATAGACACAATTACACTATAAATTATAGGCATGATTACACTATAAATTGCACATCTTATATTTTTGCTCAATAGTTTATACACATTATAGCTATTACAGAAACGTGGTTGAGAGATGGGCAGGACTGGCAGCTCAATATTCCAGGGTACCACGGAATCACAGAATAATACAGTGCAGAAGAGGCCCTTCGGCCCATCACCGATGCATTAAAGACACCTGACCTGTCTACCTAATCCCATTTGCCAGCACTTGGCCCATAGCCTTGAATGTTATGACGTGCCAAGTGCTCATCCAGGTACTTTTTAAAGGATGTGAGGCAACCTGCCTCTACCACCCTCCCAGGCAGGGCATTCCAGACCATCACCACCCTCTGGGTAAAAAAGTTCTTCCTCAAATCCCCCTTAAACCTCCCGCCCCTCACCTTAAACTTGTGACCCCTCGTAACTGACCCTTCAACTAAGGGGAACAGCTGCTCCCTATCCACCCTGTCCATGCCCCTCATAATCTTGTACATCTCGATCAGGTCACCCCTCAGTCTTCTCTGCTCCAGAGAAAACAACCCAAGCCTATCCAACCTCTCCTCATAGCTTAAATGTTCCATCCCAGGCAACATCCTGGTGAATCGCCCCTGCACCCCCTCCAATGCAATCACATCCTTCCTATAATGTGGTACCGATCCTTCCGGTGTGACAGAGGTGGAGATAAGAGAGGAGGAGGAGTTGCACTATTGATTAGGGAGGACATCACGGCAGTACTTAGAGAGGATATCCCGGGGAGAATGTCCAGCGAGGCCATATGGGTAGAACTTAGAAATAAGAAAGGGGTGATCACTTTGATGGGATTATACTATCTTCTTCTTCTTTGGGCCTCCTTATCTCGAGAGACAATGGATACGCGCCTGGAGGTGGTCAGTGGTGTGTGGAGCAGCGCCTGGAGTGGCTATAAAGGCCAATTCTAGAGTGACAGGCTTTTCCACAGGTGCTGCAGAGAAATTTGTTTGTCGGGGCTGTTGCACAGTTGGCTCTCCCCTTGCGCCTCTGTCTTTTTTCCTGCCAACTGCTAAGTCTCTTCGACTCGCCACACTTTAGCCCCGCCTTTATGGCTGTCCGCCAGCTCTGGCGAACGCTGGTAACTGACTCCCACGACTTGTGATCAATGTCACAGGATTTCATGTCGCGTTTGCAGACGTCTTTAAAGCGGAGACATGGACGGCCGGTGGGTCTGATACCAGTGGCGAGCTCGCTGTACAATGTGTCTTTGGGGATCCTGCCATCTTCCATGCGGCTCACATGGCCAAGCCATCTCAAGCGCCGCTGACTCAGTAGTGTGTATAAGCTGGGGATGTTGGCCGCCTCGAGGACTTCTGTGTTGGAGATACGGTCCTGCCACCTGATGCCAAGTATTCTCCGGAGGCAGCGAAGATGGAATGAATTGAGACGTCGCTCTTGGCTGACATACGTTGTCCAGGCCTCGCTGCCATAGAGCAAGGTACTGAGGACACAGGCCTGATACACTCGGACTTTTGTGTTCTGTGTCAGTGCGCCATTTTCCCACACTCTCTTGGCCAGTCTGGACATAGCAGTGGAAGTCTTTCCCATGCGCTTGTTGATTTCTGCATCTAGAGACAGGTTACTGATGATAGTTGAGCCTAGGTAGGTGAACTCTTGAACCACTTCCAGCGCGTGGTCGCCGATATTGATGGATGGAGCATTTCTGACATCCTGCCCCATGATGTTTGTTTTCTTGAGGCTGATGGTTAGGCCAAATTCATTGCAGGCAGCCGCAAACCTGTCGATGAGACTCTGCAGGCATTCTTCAGTGTGAGATGTTAAAGCAGCATCGTCAGCAAAGAGGAGTTCCCTGATGAGGACTCCCCAATAGTCAGAGGGAATTGGAGGAGCATATATGTAGGGAAATCACAGATAGGTGTAGGAATTATAGGGTTGTAATAGTAGGTGATTTTAACTTTCCTAATATTGACCGGACTGCCTTAGTGCTAAGGGATCAGATGGGGAAGAATTTATTAAGTATGTCCAGGATAGTTTTCTGAAGCAATATGTGGATGGCCCTACTAGAGAAGGGGCTATATTCGACCTCCTCTGAGGAAATGAGGATGGGCAGGTGGTTGATGTGTCAGTGGGGGAGCACTTTGGGACCAGTGACCATAACTCTATTAGCTTCAAGATAGTTATGGATCGGACTGGTCCTCAGATTGAAGTCCTAAATTGGGGGAAGGCTAATTTCGATGGCATCAGACAGGAACTCTCAAAAGTTGAATGGGAGAGGCTGTTTACAGGTAAAGGGATGTTTGGCAAGTGGGAGGCTTTTAAAAGTGTGATAGGAAGAGTTCAGGGCCAGCATGTTCCTGTTAGATGGAAGGGCAAGGCTGGCAAGCTGAGGGAACCTTGGTTGACGAGGGATATTGAGGGTCAGGTCAGGACAAAGAAGGAGGCATATGTCAGGTATAGGCAGCTGGGATCGAGCGAGTCCCTCGAGGAGTATAGAGGATGTAGGACTACATTTAAGAAGGAAATTAGGAGGGCGAAAAGGGGCCATGAGATTTCCCTGGCAGATAAGATAAAGGAGAATGCTAAAAGATTCTATAAGTATATTAAAAGGGTAGCTAGGGAGAGAGTAGGTCCCCTTAAGGATCAGTGTGGCAATCTGTGTGTGGAGCCACGGGAAATGGGCGAGGTCTTAAATGAATACTTCTCGTCTGTATTTACTGTGGAGAAGGTCATGGAAGCTGGTGAGTTCAAGGGAGGGAACAGCGATATCCTGGAGCATATCAACATTACAGAGGACGAGGTGTTGGAGGCTTTGAAGCGCATTAAGGTGGATAAATCCCCAGGGCCTGACCAGGTATATCCTCGGATGCTATGGGAAGCAAGGGAGGAGATTGCTGGGGCCCTGGCAGAGATTTTTGTATCATCATTAGCCACAGGTCAAGTACCGGAAGACTGGAGGATAGCTAATGTTGTGCCTTTATTTAAGAAGGGCAGCAGGGATAAGCCAGGGAACTACAGGCCGGTGAGCCTTACATCAGTGGTGGGAAGGTTATTGGAAGGGATTCTGAGAGACAGGATTTATATGCATTTGGAAAGGCACGGTCTGATTAAGGATAGTCAGCATGGCTTTGTGCGAGGGAAATCATGTCTCACGAATTTGATTGAGTTTTTTGAGGAGGTGACCAAGAGGATTGACGAGGGCAGGGCGATGGACATTGTCTACATGGACTTTAGCAAGGCCTTTGACAAGGTCCCGCATGGTAGGCTGGTCCAGAAGGTTCAAACACATGGAATCTAGGGTGAGCTAGCAAATTGGATACAAAATTGGCTTGGTGATAGGAGGCAGAGGGTGGTAGTGGAGGGTTGTTTTTCAGATTGGAGGCCAGTGACCAGTGGTGTACCACAGGGATCGGTGCTGGGCCCTCTGTTAGTCACATATATTAATGACTTGGATGTGAATGTAGGGGGCATGATTAGTAAGTTTGCAGATGACACTAAAATTGTTGGTATAGTGGACAGTGAAGAAGGTTGTCTAAGGTTACAACAGGTTATAGATCAACTGGGAAAGTGGGCAAGGGATTGGCAAATGGAATTTAACGCAGACAAGTGCGAAGTGATGCATTTTGGGAAGTTAAACCAGGGCAGGACATATACAGTGAATGGCAGAGCCCTGGGGAGTGTTGTTGAGCAGAGAGACCTTTGGGTGCAGATACATAGTTCCCTGAAAGTGGCAACACAGGTAGACAGGGTGGTGAAGAAGGCGTATGGCATGCTTGCCTTCATCGGCCAAGGCATTGAGT
The DNA here is from genome assembly GCF_036365525.1 of Heterodontus francisci. NCBI lineage: Eukaryota > Metazoa > Chordata > Chondrichthyes > Heterodontiformes > Heterodontidae > Heterodontus > Heterodontus francisci. The sequence goes on along the minus strand of NC_090375.1, from coordinate 5,991,429 downwards.
ACAAGAGTTGGGACGTCATGTTACAGTTGTACATAACGCTGGTTAGGCCGCATTTGGAGTACTGTGTGCAGTTCTGGTCGCCGCACTACAGGAAAGATGTGATTAAGCTAGAGAGGGTGCAGAAAAGATTCACAAGGATGTTGCCTGGTTTGGTGGGCTTGGGTTATAAAGAGAGATTGGATAGGCTGGGTCTGTTTTCCCTGGAACGAAGGAGGCTGAGAGGGGACATGATAGAGGTATATAAAATTATGAGAAGCATAGATAGGGTAGATAGCCAGAGTCTGTTTCCCATGGTAGGGGTGAGTAAAACTAGAGGGCATAGATTTAAGGTGAGAGGGAGGAGGTTTAAAGGGGATCAAAGGGGTAAATTTTTCACACAAAGAATGGTGGGTATCTGGAATGAGCTGCCTGAGGAGGTGGTGAAGGCAGGAACAGTAACAACATTTAAGAGGCATCTGGACAGGTACTTGAATGAGCAAGGCATAGAGGGATATGGAATTAATGTAGGCAGGTGGGATTAGTAGAGATAGGCATTATGGTCGGCATGGACGTGGTGGGCCGAAGGGCCTGTTTCATAGCTGTACTACTCTACGACTCTATGACATTCAATATAGCTATGCTATAGTTGATATCTAATTGTTATTGATAGCATAATTATATATAAGTATAGTTATGCACATGAAATGATAGATTATTCCAGCAAAAGAATGAAACCAGACGGACCACCCAGCATCGACCGAGGCACCGGAAATGACAACGGCAAACCCAGCCCTGTCGACCCTGCAAAATCCTCCTTACTAACATCTGGGGGCTTGTGGCAAAGTTGGGAGAGCTGTCCCACAGACTAGTCAAACAACAGCCTGACATAGTCATACTCACGGAATCATACCTTACAGACAATGTCCCAGACATTGCAATCACGATTCCCAGGTATGTCCTGTCCCACTGACAGTCGGGACAGAGTTGCCCTGGGAGTCCTCAACATTGACTCCAGACCCCATGAAGTCTCAGGGCATCAGGTCAAAGATGGGCAAGGAAACCTCCAGCTGATTATCACCTACCGCCCTCCCTCAGCTGATGAATCAGTACTGCTCCATGTTGAACACCACTTGGAGGAAGCACTGAGGGTGGCAAGGGGGTTGAAATGTACTCTGGGTGGGGGACTTCAATGTCCATCACCAAGAGTGGCTCGGTAGCACCATTACTGACCGAGCTGGCCGAGTCCTAAAGGACATAGCTGCTAGACTGGGTCTGCGGCAGGTAGTGGGGGAACCAACACGAGGGAAAAACATACTTGACCTCGTCCTCACCAATCTGCCTGCCACAGATGCTTCTGTCCATGACTGTATTGGTAGGAGTGACCACCGCACAGTCCTTGTGGAGACGAAGTCCCGCCTTCACATTGAGGATACCGTCCATCGTGTTGTGTGGCACTATCACCATGCTAAATGGGATAGATTTCAAACAGATCTAGCAATGCAAAAATGGGCATCCATGAGGTGCTGTGGGCCATCAGCAGCAGCAGAATTGTACTCAACTACAATCCGTAACCTCATGGCCCGGCATATCCCCCACTCTACCATTACCATCAAGCAAGGAGACCAACCCTGGTTCAATGAAGAGTGCAGGAGGGCATGTCAGGAGCAGCACCAGGCATACCTCAAAATGATGTGTCAACACAGGATTACTTGCATGCCAAACAGTGTAAGCAGTGTGCGATAGACAGAGCGAAGTGATCTCACAATCAAAGGATCAGATCCCAGCTCTGCAGTCCCTCCACATCCAGTTGTGAATGGTGGTGGACAATTAAACTGACGGAAGGAGGTTGCTCCACAAACATCCCCTTCCTCAATGATGGGGGAGCCCAGCACATCAGTACGAAAGACAAGGCTGAAGTATTTGCAACAATCTTCAGCCAGAAGTGCCGAGTTGATGATCCATCTCTGCCTCCTCCTGAAGTCCCCAGCATCACAGATGCCAGACTTCAGCCAATTCGATTCACTCCGCGTGATCTCACGAAACTGCTGAAGGCACTGGATACTGTAAAAGCTATGGGCCCTGACAATATTCCGGCAATAGTACTGAAGACCTGTGCTCCAGAACCTGCTGTGCCTCAGAACTTGCCGCGCCCCTAGCCAAGCTGTTCCTGTACAGCTACAACACTGGCATCTATCCGGCAATGTGGAAAATTGCCCAGGTATGTCCTGTCCACAAAAAGCAGGACAAATCCAATCCGGCCAATTACTGCCCCATCAGTCTACTCTCAATCATCAGTAAAGTGATGGAAGGTGTCGTCAACAGTGCTATAAAGCGACACTTGCCCAGCAATAACCTGCTCACTGACGCTCAGTTTAGGTTCTGCCAGGGCCACTCAGCTCCTGACTTCATTACAGCCTTGGTTCAAACATGGACAAAAGAGCTGAACTCAAGAGGTGAGGTGAGAGTGATTGCCCTTGACATCAAAGCAGCATTTGACCAAGTATGGCATCAAGGAGCCCTAGCAAAACTGAGGTCAATGGGAATCAGGGGGAAAACCCTCCGCTGGCTGGAGTCATAACTAGCGCGAAGGAAGATGGTTGTGGTTATTGGAGGCCAAACATTCAAACATCTCAGTCCCAGGACATTGTTGCAGGAGTTCCTCAGGGTAGTGTCCGTGGCCAACCATCTTCAGCTGCTTCATCAATGACCTTCTCTCCATCTTCTCCTGGGCGGGAGGTTTGCTAGAGCTCTTCGGGAGGGTTTAAACTAGTTTGGCAGGGGGATGGGAACCGGAGCCACAGATCAGTGGATGGGGTAGCTGTTGAACAGGCAGATACCGAGTGCAGAGAGTCTGTCAGGAAGGTTAGACAGTTGACAGGGTAAAGTTGCAGCCAGTATGATGGGTTGAAGTGTGTCTATTTTAACGCAAGAAGTGTCAGGAATAAGGGTGATGAACTTAGAGCATGGATCAGTACTTGGAGCTACGATGTTGTGGCCATTACGGAGACGTGGATATCACAAGGGCAGGAATGGATGTTGGATGTTCCGGGGTTTAGATGTTTCAAAAGGAATAGGGAAGGAAGTAAAAGAGTTGGGGGAGTGGCATTGCTAATCAGGGATAGTATCACAGCTGCAGAAAGGGAGGTCGTCGAGGAGGGTTTGTCCACTGAGTCATTATGGGTGGAAGTCAGAAACAGGAAAGGAGCAGTCATTTTATTGGGAGTTTTCTATAGACCCCCCAATAGCAAAAGAGACACGGAGGAACAGATTGGGAGGCAGATTTTGGAAAGGTGCAGAAGTAACAGGGTTGTTGTCATGGGTGACTTCAACTTCCCTAATATTCATTGGAACCTCCTTAGTGCAAATAGTTTGGATGGAGCAGTTTTTGTCAGGTGTGTCCAGGAAGGTTTCCTGACTCAATATGTAGATAGGCCGACTAGATGGGAGGCTATGTTGAACTTGGTGCTTGGCAACGAACCAGGCCAGGTGGCAGATCTCTCGGTGGGAGAGCATTTCGGTGATAGTGATCACAACTCCCTGACCTTTACTATAGTCATGGAGAGGGATAGGAGCAGACGGGATGGGGAAATATTTAATTGGGGGAGGGGGAATTACAATACTATTAGGCAGGAACAGTGGGGAGCTTAAATTGGGAACAGATGTTCTCAGGGAAATGCACGACAGAAATGTGGAGGTTGTTTAGGGAGCACTTGCTGCGACTGCTGGATAGGTTTGTCCCGATGAGGCAGGGAAGGGATGGTAGGGTGAAGGAACCTTGGATGACAAGAGATGTGGAACAGCTAGTCAAGAGGAAGAAGGAAGCTTACTTAAGGTTGAGGAAGCAAGGATCAGACAGGGCTCTAGAGGGTTACAAGGTAGCCAGGAAGGAACTGAAGAATGGACTTCGGAGAGCTAGAAGGGGACATGAAAAAGTCTTGGCGGGTAGGATTAAGGAAAATCCCAAGGCGTTCTACACTTATGTGAGGAACAAGAGGATGGCCAGAGTGAGGGTAGGGCCGAGCAGGGATAGTGGAGGGAACTTGTACCTGGAGTCGGAGGAGGTAGGGGAGGTCCTTAATGAATAATTTGCTTCAGTATTCACTAGTGAGAGGGACCTGGTCGTTTGTGAGGACAGCGTGGAACAGGCTGATATGCTCGAACAGGTTGAGGTTAAGAGGGAGGATGTGCTGGAAATTTTGAATGATATGAGGACAGATAAGTCCCCGGGGCCAGACGGGATATACCCAAGGATATTACGGGAAGCGAGGGAAGAGATTGCTGCGCCTTTGGCGATGATCTTTGCGTCCTCACTGTCCACTGGAGTAGTACCGGATGATTGGAGGATGGCAAATGTTATTCCCTTGTTCAAGAAAGGGAATAGGGATAACCCTGGGAATTACAGACCAGTCAGTCTTACGTCGGTGGTGGGCAAATTATTGGAGAGGATTCTGAGAGACAGGATTTATGATTATTTGGAAAAGCATGGTTTGATTAGAGATAGTCAGCATGGCTTTGTGAGGGGCAGGTCATGCCTCACAAGCCTTATTGAATTCTTTGAAGATGTGACAAAACACATTGATGAAGGAAGAGCAGTGGATGTGGTGTATATGGATTTTAGCAAGGCGTTTGATAAGGTTCCCCATGGTAGGCTCATTCAGAAAGTAAGGAGGCATGGGATACAGGGAAATTTGGCTGTCTGGATACAGAATTGGCTGGCCCACAGAAGACAGAGGGTGGTAGTAGATGGAAAGTATTCAGCCTGGAGCTCGGTGACCAGTGGTGTTCCACAAAGATCTGTTCTGGGACCTCTGCTTTTTGTGATTTTTATAAATTACTTGGATGAGGAAGTGGAAGGCTGGGTTAGTAAGTTTGCCGATGACACGAAGGTTGCTGGAGTTGGATAGTGTGGAAGGCTGTTGTAGGTTGCAACGGGACATTGACAGGATGCAGAGCTGGGCTGAGAAGTGGCAGATGGAGTTCAACCTGGAAAAGTGTGAAGTGATTCATTTTGGAAGGTCGAATTTGAATGCGGAATACAGGCTTAAAGACAGGAATCTTGTAGTGTGGAGGAACAGAGGGATCTTGGGGTCCATGTTCATAGATCGCTCAAAGTTGCCACCCAAGTTGATAGGGTTGTTAAGGCGTATGGTGTGTTGGCTTTCATTAACAGGGGGATTGAGTTTAAGAGCCGCGAGGTTATGCTGCAGCTCTATAAAGCCCTGGTGAGACCACACTTGGAATATTGTGTTCAGTTCTGGTCGCCTCATTATAGGAAGGATGTGGAAGCTTTAGAGAGGGTGCAGAGGAGATTTACCAGGATGCTGCCTGGACTGGAGGGCATATCTTATGAAGAAAGGTTGAGGGAGCTGGGGCTTTTCTCATTGGAGCGAAGAAGGATGAGAGGTGACTTGATAGAGGGGTACAAGATGATGAGAGGCATAGAGTGGATAGCCAGAGACTTTTTCCCAGGGCGGAAAGAGCTATCACCAGGGGGCATAATTTTAAGGTGATTGGAGGAAGGTTTCGGGGAGATGTCAGAGGTAGGTTCTTTACACAGAGAGTGGTGGGTGCGTGGAATGCGCTGCCAGCGGTGGTAGTAGAAGCAGATACATTAGGGGCATTTAAGCGACTCTTGGATGGGTACATGGATGATAGTAGAATGAAGGGTAGGTAGTTAGTTTGATCTTAGAGTAGGTTAAAGGGTCGGCACAATATCGTGGGCCAAAGGGCCTGTACTGTGCTGTACTGTTCTATGTTCTATAAGGTCAGAAGTGGGGATGTTCGCTGATGATTGCACAATGTTCAGCACCATTCGCAACTCCTCAGATACTGAAGCAACCCATGTCCATATGCAGCAAGACCTGGACAACATCCAGGCTTGGGCTGATAAGTGGTAAGTAACATTTGTGCCACACAAGTGCCAGGCAATGACCATCTCCAACAAGAGAGAATCTAACCATCTCCCCTTAACATTCAATGGCATTACGATTGCTGAATCCCCCACTATCAACATCTTACGGGTTACCATTGACCAGAAACTGAACTGGAGTAGCCACATCAATCCTGTGGCTACAAGAGCAGGTCAGAGGCTAGGAATCCTGAGGCGAGTAACTCACCTCCTGACTCCCCAAAGCCTGTCCACCATCTACAAGGCACAAGTCAGGAGTGTGATGGAATACTCTCCACTTGCCTGGATGGGTGCAGCTCCAACAACACTCAAGAAGCTCGACACCATCCAGGACAAAGCAGCCCAATTGATTTGCACCCCATCTACAAACATTCACTCCGTCTACCACCGACGCACAGTGGCAGCAGTGTGTACCATCTACAAGATGCACTGCAGCAACGCACCAAGGCTCCTTAAACAGCACCTTCCAAACCCGCGACCTCTACCAACTAGAAGGACAAGGGCAGCAGATACATGGGAACACCACCACCTGCAAATTCCCCTCCAAGTCACACACCATCCTGACATGGATCTATATCGCCGTTCCTTCACTGTCACTGGGTCAAAATCCTGGAACTCCCTTCCTAACAGCACTGTGGGTGTACCTACCCCAAATGGACTGCAGCGGTTCAAGAAGGCAGCTCACCACCACCTTCTCAAGGGCAATTAGAGATGGGAAATAAATGCCTCACATCCCATGAATGAATAAAAAATATGATAAACATTCTAGACTACAGATTGTGCAGATATTTACCTGATTGTTATTACACATTGAAGTTAGACTGCAGATTATAGACTTTCTACAATTATATATTTTATACTCCTGAACACACTACACTACACCATATAAAATTATTGAGATTCTCCTTTAGTGTGAATAATCTCGATATAAAATCACTAACACATTATAGCTGATTGATATTGTTTATTATTATATATTCTAACAGCACCCTATGGATTGAGGGTGTGACTATGGATTCTATATGCTGCCCCCGGCTCCGTCCCGCGGCCCCGCACAGGCTCTGGGCGGAGCGGCGCCGCTCGCAGTCTCTTCCAGCTGAAGCGCGGCTCACATCCCGGTGAGGAGCGGCACAGGGAGAGGCCCAGGCCCGAGGGTGAGGCCGGGGATGCGGCTGAGGCCCAGGTCCAGGCGCGGGGGGCAGTGCGGGTCCGGGTTGCCGCGGACGGGCCTCCACTTTCTCCCCGCCGTCCGGCGCCTGTTCGCCGGGCAGGAGTGGACTCGAGTCCGGAGGGAAGCTGCGGCCCGGGGCCTCGGCCTTTCCTGAGGAGGGACAGCAACAAATCCCCGGTCCGGTCACTGGCGGCACCCGGACCCGGGTGGGGGGGGGTGAGAGGGGGTGGGGGAAGGAGGTGGGAGGAGGGGGGGGAAAGGAGGAGGGGGGAGTGGGGGAAAGGAGGTGGGGGGGGAGTGGGGGAAAGGAGGAGGGGGGAGTGGGGGAAAGGAGGAGGGGGGAGTGGGGGAAAGGAGGTAGCAGGAGGGGGGGGGGAAAGGAGGTAGGAGGAGGGGGGGGGAAAGGAGGAGGGGGGAGTGGGGGAAAGGAGGAGGGGGGAGTGGGGGAAAGGAGGTAGGAGGAGGGGGGGGGAAAGGAGGAGGGGGGGGGAAAGGAGGAGGGGGGAGTGGGGGAAAGGAGGAGGGGGGAGTGGGGGAAAGGAGGAGGGGGGAGTGGGGGAAAGGAGGTGGGGGGGGAGTGGGGGAAAGGGGGAGGTGGGAGGAGGGGGGGGGAAAGGAGGTGGGAGGAGGGGGGAGGTGGGAGGAGGGGGGGGAAAGGAGGTGGGAGGAGGGGGGAGGTGGGAGGAGGGGGGGGGAAAGGAGGTGGGAGGAGGGGGGGGAAAGGAGGAGGGGGGAGTGGGGGAAAGGAGGTAGGGGGGGAGTGGGGGAAAGGAGGTGGGAGGAGGGGGAGTGGGGGAAAGGAGGTAGGGGGGAGTGGGGGAAAGGAGGTGGGAGGAGGGGGGGTGGGGGAAAGGAGGTGGGGGCGGTGGGGGAAAGGAGGAGTGGGGGGTGGGGAAAGGAGGTGGGAGGAGTGGGGGGTGGGGGAAAGGAGGTGGGAGGAGGTGGGGGTGGGGGAAAGGAGGTGGGAGGAGGGGGGGGTGGGGGAAAGGGGGTGGGGGAAAGGAGGTGGGAGGAGGGGGCGGTGGGGGAAAGGAGGAGGGGGCGGTGGAGGAAAGGAGGAGTGGGGGGTGGGGGAAAGGAGGTGGGAGGAGTGGCGGGTGGGGGAAAGGAGGTGGGAGGAGTGGGGGGTGGGGGAAAGGAGGGGGGGGTGGGGGAAAGGAGGTGGGAGGAGGGGGGGGTGGGGGAAAGGAGGTGGGAGGAGGGGGGGGTGGGGGAAAGGAGGTGGGAGGAGGGGGGGGTGGGGGAAAGGAGGTGGGAGGAGGGGGGGGTGGGGGAAAGGAGGTGGGAGGAGGGGGGGGGGTGGGGTGGGGAAAGGAGGTGGGAGGAGGGGGGGGTGGGGGAAAGGAGGTGGGAGGAGGGGGGGGTGGGGGAAAGGAGGTGGGAGGAGGGGGGGTGGGGGAAAGGAGGTGGGAGGAGGGGGGGTGGGGGAAAGGAGGTGGGAGGAGGGGGGGTGGGGGAAAGGAGGTGGGGGAAAGGAGGTGGGAGGAGGGGGGGGTGGGGGAAAGGAGGTGGGAGGAGGGGGGGGGGTGGGGGAAAGGAGGTGGGAGGAGGGGGGGTGGGGGAAAGGAGGTGGGAGGGGGGGGTGGGGGAAAGGAGGTGGGAGGAGGGGGGGGGGTGGGGGAAAGGAGGTGGGAGGAGGGGGGGGTGGGGGAAAGGAGGTGGGAGGAGGGGGGGGTGGGGGAAAGGAGGTGGGAGGAGGAGGAGGGGTGGGAAAGGAGGTGGGAGGAGGAGGAGGGGTGGGAAAGGAGGTGGGAGGAGGAGGAGGGGTGGGAAAGGAGGTGGGAGGAGGGGGGGTGGGGGAAAGGAGGGGGGGTGGGGGAAAGGAGGTGGGAGGAGGAGGAGGGGTGGGAAAGGAGGTGGGGGAAAGGGGGGGGGTGGGGGAAAGGAGGTGGGAGGGGGGGTGGGGGAAAGGAGGTGGGAGGGGGGGTGGGGGAAAGGAGGTGGGAGGAGGGGGGGGGTGGGGGTAAGGAGGTGGGAGGAGGGTGGGGGAAAGGAGGAGGGGGGAGTGGGGGAAAGGAGGTGGGGGGGGAGTGGGGGAAAGGAGGTGGGAGGAGGGGGGGTGGGGGAAAGGAGGTGGGAGGAGGGGGCGGTGGGGGAAAGGAGGAGGGGGCAGTGGAGGAAAGGAGGAGTGGGGGGTGGGGGAAAGGAGGTGGGAGGAGTGGGGGGTGGGAGGAGGTGGGGGTGGGGGAAAGAAGGTGGGGGAAAGGAGGTGGGAGGAGGGGGCGGTGGGGGAAAGGAGGAGGGGGCGGTGGGGGAAAGGAGGAGGGGGCGGTGGAGGAAAGGAGGAGTGGGGGGTGGGGGAAAGGAGTTGGGAGGAGTGGGGGGTGGGGGAAAGGAGGTGGGAGGAGTGGGGGGTGGGGGAAAGCAGGTGGGAGGAGGGGGGAGTGGGGGAAAGGAGGTGGGAGGAGGGGGGGGTGGGGGAAAGGAGGTGGGAGGAGGGGGGGGTGGGGGAAAGGAGGTGGGAGGAGGGGGGGTGGGGAAAGGAGGTGGAGGAGGGGGGGGTGGGGGAAAGGAGGTGGGAGGAGGGGGGGGGTGGGGGAAAGGAGGTGGGGGGGGGTGGGGGAAAGGAGGTGGGAGGTGGGGGGGGGGTGGGGGAAAGGAGGTGGGAGGAGGGGGGGGGTGGGGGAAAGGAGGTGGGAGGAGGGGGGGGTGGGGGAAAGGAGGTGGGAGGAGGAGGAGGGGTGGGAAAGGAGGTGGGAGGAGGAGGAGGGGTGGGAAAGGAGGTGGGAGGAGGAGGAGGGGTGGGAAAGGAGGTGGGGGAAAGGAGGTGGGAGGAGGAGGAGGGGTGGGAAAGGAGGTGGGGGAAAGGAGGTGGGAGGAGGGGGGGTGGGGGAAAGGAGGTGGGAGGAGGAGGAGGGGTGGGAAAGGAGGTGGGAGGAGGAGGAGGGGTGGGAAAGGAGGTGGGAGGAGGGGGGGTGGGGGAAAGGAGGTGGGAGGAGGAGGAGGGGTGGGAAAGGAGGTGGGGGAAAGGAGGTGGGAGGGCGGGTGGGGGAAAGGAGGTGGGAGGAGGGGGGGTGGGGGAAAGGAGGAGGAGGGGGGGTGGGGGAAAGGAGGAGGAGGGGGGGTGGGGGAAAGGAGGAGGGGGGGTGGGGAAAGGAGGTGGGAGGAGGTGGGGGGGAGTGGGGGAAAGGAGGTGGGGGGGAGTGGGGAAAGGAGGTGGGAGGAGGGGGGGTGGGGGAAAGGAGGTGGGAGGAGGGGGCGGTGGGGGAAAGGAGGAGGGGGCGGTGGAGGAAAGGAGGAGTGGGGGGTGGGGGAAAGGAGGTGGGAGGAGTGGGGGGTGGGAGGGGGTGGGGGAAAGGAGGTGGGGGAAAGGAGGTGGGAGGAGGGGGCGGTGGGGGAAAGGAGGAGGGGGCGGTGGAGGAAAGGAGGAGTGGGGGGTGGGGGAAAGGAGGTGGGAGGGGGGGGTGGGGGAAAGGAGGTGGGAGGAGGGGGGGTGGGGGAAAGGAGGTGGGAGGAGGGGGGGGTGGGGGAAAGGAGGTGGGAGGAGGGAGGGTGGGGGAAAGGAGGTGGGAGGAGGGGGGGGGTGGGGGAAAGGAGGTGGGAGGAGGGGGGGGTGGGGGAAAGGAGGTGGGGGAAAGGAGGTGGGAGGAGGAGGAGGGGTGGGAAAGGAGGTGGGAGGAGGAGGAGGGGTGGGAAAGGAGGTGGGGGAAAGGAGGTGGGAGGAGGAGGAGGTGGGGGAAAGGAGGTGGGGGAAAGGAGGTGGGAGGAGGGGGGGGTGGGGGAAAGGAGGAGGGGGGGTGGGGGAAAGGAGGTGGGAGGAGGCGGGGGAAAGGAGGAGGGGGGAGTGGGGGAAAGGAGGAGGGGGGAGTGGGGGAAAGGAGGTGGGAGGAGGGGGCGGTGGGGGAAAGGAGGAGGGGGCGGTGGAGGAAAGGAGGAGTGGAGGGGGGGTGGGGGAAAGGATGTGGGAGGAGTGGGGGGTGGGAGAGGGTGGGGGAAAGGAGGTCGGAGGAGGGGGGGTGGGGGAAAGGAGGTGGGAGGAGGGGGGGGTGGGGGAAAGGAGGTGGGAGGAGGGGGCGGTGGAGGAAAGGAGGAGTGGGGGGTGGGGGAAAGGAGGTGGGAGGAGTGGGGGTGGGGGAAAGGAGGTGGGAGGAGGGGGGAGTGGGGAAAAGGAGGTGGGAGGAGGGGGGGTGGGGGAAAGGAGGTGGAGGAGGGGGGGTGGGGGAAAGGAGGTGGGAGGAGGGGGGGTGGGGGAAAGGAGGTGGGAGGAGGGGGGGTGGGGGAAAGGAGGTGGGAGGAGGGGGGGTGGGGAAAGGAGGTGGGAGGAGGGGGGGGGGTGAGGGAAAGGAGGTGGGAGGAGGGGGGGGGGTGGGGGAAAGGAGGTGGGAGGAGGGTGGGGGTGGGGGAAAGGAGGTGGGAGGAGGGGAGGTGGGAGGAGGAGGAGGGGTGGGAAAGGAGGTGGGAGGAGGAGGAGGGGTGGGAAAGGAGGTGGGGGAAAGGAGGTGGGAGGAGGAGGAGGGGTGGGAAGGGAGGAGGAGGGGTGGGAAGGGAGGAGGAGGAGGGGTGGGAAAGGAGGTGGGGGAAAGGAGGTGGGAGGAGGGGGGGTGGGGGAAAGGAGGTGGGAGGAGGAGGAGGGGTGGGAAAGGAGGTGGGAGGAGGAGGAGGGGTGGGAAAGGAGGTGGGAGGAGGAGGAGGGGTGGGAAAGGAGGTGGGAGGAGGGGGGGTGGGGAAAGGAGGTGGGAGGAGGAGGAGGGGTGGGAAAGGAGGTGGGAGGAGGGGGGGGAAAGGTGGGGGGGGGAGTGGGGGAAAGGAGGTGGGAGGAGGGGGGGGTGGGGGAAAGGAGGTGGGAGGAGGGGGCGGTGGGGGAAAGGAGGAGGGGGCGGTGGAGGAAAGGAGGAGTGGGGGGTGGGGGAAAGGAGGTGGGAGGAGTGGGGGGTGGGAGGAGGTGGGGGTGGGGAAAGGAGGTGGGAGGAGGGGGGGGGTGGGGGAAAGGAGGTGGGAGGAGGGGGCGGTGGGGGAAAGGAGGAGGGGGCGGTGGAGGAAAGGAGGAGTGGGGGGTGGGGGAAAGGAGGTTGGGGTGGGGGAAAGGAGGTGGGAGGAGGGGGGAGTGGGGGAAAGGAGGTGGAGGAGGGGGGGGTGGGGGAAAGGAGGTGGGAGGAGGGGGGGTGGGGGAAAGGAGGTGGGAGGAGGGGGGGGTGGGGGAAAGGAGGTGGGAGGAGGGGGGGTGGGGGAAAGGAGGTGGGAGGAGGGGGGGGTGGGGGAAAGGAGGTGGGAGGAGGGGGGGGTGGGGGAAAGGAGGTGGGAGGAGGGGGGGGTGGGGGAAAGGAGGTGGGAGGAGGGGGGGGTGGGGAAAGGAGGTGGGAGGAGGGGGGGTGGGGGAAAGGAGGTGGGAGGAGGGGGGGTGGGGGAAAGGAGGTGGGAGGAGGGGGGGTGGGGGAAAGGAGGTGGGAGGAGGAGGAGGGGTGGGAAAGGAGGTGGAGGAGGAGGAGGGGTGGGAAAGGAGGTGGGAGGAGGAGGAGGGGTGGGAAAGGAGGTGGGGGAAAGGAGGTGGGAGGAGGAGGAGGAGTGGGAAAGGAGGTGGGGGGGGTGGGGGAAAGGAGGTGGGAGGAGGGGGGGGTGGGGGAAAGGAGGAGGGGGGGTGGGGGAAAGGAGGTGGGAGGATGGGGGGGAAAGGAGGTGGGAGGAGGAGGAGGGGTGGGGGAAAGGAGGTGGGAGGAGGGGGCGGTGGGGGAAAGGAGGAGGGGGCGGTGGAGGAAAGGAGGAGTTGGGGGTGGGGGAAAGGAGGTGGGAGGAGTGGGGGTGGGGGAAAGGAGGTGGGAGGAGTGTGGGGTGGGGGAAAGGAGGTGGGAGGAGGGGGCGGTGGGGTAAAGGAGGAGGGGGCGGTGGAGGAAAGGAGGAGTGGGGGGTGGGGGAAAGGAGGTGGGAGGAGGGGGGGTGGGGGAAAGGAGGTGGGAGGAGGGGGGGGTGGGGGAAAGGAGGTGGGAGGAGGGGGGGTGGGGGAAAGGAGGTGGGAGGAGGAGGGGGGGGTGGGGGAAAGGAGGGGGGGGTGGGGGAAAGGAGGTGGGAGGAGGGGGGGGTGGGGGAAAGGAGGTGGGAGGAGGGGGGGGTGGGGAAAGGAGGTGGGGGATAGGAGGAGGGGGCGGTGGGGAAAGGAGGAGGGGGGGTGGGGGAAAGGAGGTGGGAGGAGGGGGGGTGGGGGAAAGGAGGTGGGAGGAGGGGGGGTGGGGGAAAGGAGGTGGGAGGAGGGGGGGTGGATGAAAGGAGGTGGGGGAAAGGAGGTGGGAGGAGGGGGGGTGGGGGATAGGAGGAGGGGGCGGTGGGGGAAAGGAGGAGGGGGGGTGGGGGAAAGGAGGTGGGAGGAGGGGGGGGTGGGGGAAAGGAGGTGGGAGGAAGGGGGGTGGGGAAAGGAGGTGGGAGGAGGGGGGGTGGGGGAAAGGAGGTGGGAGGAGGGGGGGGTGGGGGAAAGGAGGTGGGAGGAGGGGGGGGTGGGGGAAATGAGGTGGGGGAAAGGAGGTGGGAGGAGGAGGAGGGGTGGGAAAGGAGGTGGGAGGAGGAGGAGGGGTGGGAAAGGAGGTGGGAGGAGGGGGGGATGGGGGAAAGGAGGTGGGAGGAGGAGGAGGGGTGGGAAAGGAGGTGGGAGGAGGGGGGGGTGGGGGAAAGGAGGTGGGGGGGGTGGGGGAAAGGAGGTGGGAGGAGGGGGGGGTGGGGGAAAGGAGGTGGGAGGAGGGGGGGTGGGGGAAAGGAGGTGGGAGGAGGGGGGGTGGGGGAAAGGAGGTGGGAGGAGGCGGGGTGGGGGAAAGGAGGTGGGAGGAGGGGGGGGGAAAGGAGGTGGTGGGAGGAGGGGGGGAAAGGAGGTGGTGGGAGGAGGGGGGGGAAAGGAGGTGGGAGGAGGGGGGGGAAAGGAGGTGGGAGGAGGAGGGGGGGGAAAGGAGGTGGGAGGAGGAGGGGGGGGAAAGGAGGTGGGAGGAGGAGGGGGGGGAAAGGAGGTGGGAGGAGGGAGGAGGGGGGAAAGGAGGTGGGAGGAGGGGGAAAGGAGGTGGGAGGAGGGTAGGGGGGTGGGAAAGGAGGTGGGAGGAGGAGGGGGGGGAAGGAGGTGGGAGGAGGAGGGGGGGAAGGAGGTGGGAGGAGGAGGGGGGGAAGGAGGTGGGAGGAGGAGGGGGGGGAAGGAGGTGGGAGGAGGAGGGGGGGGAAAGGTGGGAGGAGGGGGGTGGGGGAAAGGAGGTGGGAGGAGGAGGGGGGGGGGAAAGTTGGGAGGAGGGGGTGGTGGGGGAAAGGATGTGGGAGGAGGGGGGAGGGAAAGGATGTGGGAGGTGGGAGGAGAGGGGGGAAAAGGTGGGAGGAGGGGGGAGGGAAAGGATGTGGGAGGTGGGAGGAGAGGGGGGAAAAGGAGGGGGGGAAAGGTGGGAGGAGGGGGGGTGGGGGTAAGGAGGTGGGAGGAGGGGGGAAGGGGGTAAGGAGGTGGGAGGAGGGCGGGGGAAAGGAGGTGGGAGGATGGGAGGAGGGGGGAAGGGGGTAAGGAGGTGGGAGGAGGGCGGGGGAAAGGAGGTGGGAGGAGGGGGGGGGAAAGGAGGTGGGAGGGGGGGAAAGGAGGTGGGAGGGGGGGAAAGGAGGTGGGAGGAGAGGGGGGGAAAGGAGGTGGGAGGAGGAGGGGGGGAAAGGAGGTGGGAGGGGGGGAAAGGAGGTGGGAGGAGAGGGGGGAAAAGGAGGAGGAGGGGGGAAAGGAGGTGGGAGGAGGAGGGGGGAAAGGAGGTGGGAGGTGGGAGGGGGAGAAAGGAGGAGGGGGGGAGGGGGGAAAAGGAGGTGGGAGGAGGAGGGGGGAAAAGGAGGTGGGAGGAGGAGGGGGGAAAAGGAGGTGAGAGGAGGAGGGGATAAAAGGAGGTGGGAAAGGAGGGGAGGGAGGGAAAAGGAGGTGGGGGGGAAGGAGAGAGGTAAAAGGAGGTGGGGGGGGAAGGAGGGAGGGAAAAGGAGGTGAGGGTGAGGGAGGGAAAAGGAGCTAGGGGGGGAGGGAGGGAAAAGGAGGGGGGGAGGGAGGGAAAAGGAGGTGGGGGGGGGAGGGAAAGGAGGTGGGAGGAGGGGGGGGTGGGGGAAAGGAGGTGGGAGGAGGGGGGGGGTGGGGGAAAGGAGGTGGGAGGAGGGGGCGGTGGAGGAAAGGAGGAGTGGGGGGTGGGGGAAAGGAGGTGGGAGGAGTGGGGGGTGGGGGAAAGGAGGTGGGAGGAGGGGGGAGTGGGGAAAAGGAGGTGGGAGGAGGGGGGGTGGGGGGAAAGGAGGTGGGAGGAGGGGGGGTGGGGGAAAGGAGGTGGGAGGAGGGGGGGTGGGGGAAAGGAGGTGGGAGGGGTGGGGGAAAGGAGGTGGGAGGAGGGGGGGGTGAGGGAAAGGAGGTGGGAGGAGGGGGGGGGTGGGGGAAAGGAGGTGGGAGGAGGGTGGGGGTGGGGGAAAGGAGGTGGGAGGAGGGGGGGTGGGGGAAAGGAGGTGGGAGGAGGAGGAGGGGTGGGAAAGGAGGTGGGAGGAGGAGGAGGGGTGGGAAAGGAGGTGGGAGGAGGGGAGGTGGGGGGAAAGGAGGTGGGAGGAGGAGGAGGGGTGGGAAAGGAGGTGGGGGAAAGGAGGTGGGAGGAGGGGGGGGAAAGGTGGGGGGGGAGTGGGGGAAAGGTGGGGGGGGAGTGGGGGGAAAGGAGGTGGGGGGGGAGTGGGGGAAAGGAGGTGGGAGGAGGGGGGGTGGGGGAAAGGAGGTGGGAGGAGGGGGCGGTGGGGGAAAGGAGGAGGGGGCGGTGGAGGAAAGGAGGAGTGGGGGGTGGGGGAAAGGAGGTGGGAGGAGTGGGGGGTGGGAGGAGGTGGGGGTGGGGGAAAGGAGGTGGGAGGAGGGGGGGGGTGGGGGAAAGGAGGTGGGAGGAGGGGGGGGTGGGGGAAAGGAGGTGGGAGGAGGGGGCGGTGGGGGAAAGGAGGAGGGGGCGGTGGAGGAAAGGAGGAGTGGGGGGTGGGGGAAAGGAGGTGGGGGTGGGGGGAAAGGAGGTGGGAGGAGGGGGGAGTGGGGGAAAGGAGGTGGGAGGAGGGGGGGGTGGGGGAAAGGAGGTGGGAGGAGGGGGGGGGTGGGGGAAAGGAGGTGGGAGGAGGGGGGTGGGGGAAAGGAGGTGGGAGGAGGGGGGGGTGGGGGAAAGGAGGTGGGAGGAGGGGGGGTGGGGGAAAGGAGGTGGGAGGAGGGGGGGTGGGGGAAAGGAGGTGGGAGGAGGGGGGGGTGGGGGAAAGGAGGTGGGAGGAGGGGGGGTGGGGGAAAGGAGGTGGGAGGAGGGGGGGTGGGGGAAAGGAGGTGGGAGGAGGAGGGGGGGTGGGGGAAAGGAGGTGGGAGGAGGAGGAGGGGTGGGAAAGGAGGTGGGAGGAGGAGGAGGGGTGGGAAAGGAGGTGGGGGAAAGGAGGTGGGAGGAGGAGGAGGAGTGGGAAAGGAGGTGGGGGGGGGTGGGGGAAAGGAGGTGGGAGGAGGGGGGGGTGGGGAAAGGAGGTGGGAGGAGGGGGGGTGGGGGAAAGGAGGTGGGAGGATGGGGGGGGAAAGGAGGTGGGAGGAGGAGGAGGGGTGGGGGAAAGGAGGTGGGAGGAGGGGGCGGTGGGGGAAAGGAGGAGGGGGCGGTGGAGGAAAGGAGGAGTTGGGGGTGGGGGAAAGGAGGTGGGAGGAGTGGGGGGTGGGGGAAAGGAGGTGGGAGGAGTGTGGGGTGGGGGAAAGGAGGTGGGAGGAGGGGGCGGTGGGGTCAAGGAGGAGGGGGCGGTGGAGGAAAGGAGGAGTA